>NC_138893.1:59783844-59831458 GCF_965194825.1 Balaenoptera physalus | reverse complement strand
AATTTGTCTTATAGCTTCCCTGTTTTCTGGGCGAAGTCCCCTCTGAATACTGAAGTTTCTTCAGCTGCAAGTGATAAAAGCCACTTTAACTCATTTCCTCATAAAATGAATTAGTGCAGGGAATTGGGTAAATAAAAATCACTGGAAAGTTTGAAGGAACAGCCTCTAGGCTGGGCTCCCAGTAATGAATCCCAGAATCCCACCGCAGGATCAGCTTCCTAAGGGAACTTCTATAAGGGAACTGCTACTTCTTGTACAACAGTAAACCAAGAAATCAGGGAGTCACTGCTCCTACCGCCGGGTCCAGGACTGACTGTCTCAGGCTGAATGGAAACCTACACAATTCTTGTCCTGTATTCTGTCTCTCCAAATCCATGATGTCCAAGACAAGGCCCTGGGACCCCTGCTGCCATGGCACCGCCCACCAGACAAAACAGCAGAAGTGCAGCCTCCTCCTCAATCTGGCCTTCCAGATGCTGCCCATGTGCATCTGTTTGGCTGGGCTAAGCCGTGTACAGGACCCAAGTTCTAATGGAGTCTGGGAAATGAAGTCTGCAGTTTTCTCACGTGTAGTGCACAATATGGCATATTACAAGGGGTTGAAATGCAGTTGAGTGAGCCCATCTATTTGCCTGCCACAAAACTCAATAGAGAATTCTGATAATTAGGTAGCATGGTTTGCCTGGGACTTTTCTGCATCCTGGAAACTCCCTGGGACAGTTGGTTACCCTATGAGGTAGCCAGGCTTGAAGCTCCCTGTAAATTCTTTCAGAGGGGCTGAAATTGAAAGGACTAAGCAAGTAATAACAACAATGATATTACATACTACATGTTGTTAAGAGTTCTATCTGTGGGGGGGCTGGAGGAATTGGGAGATTGGGATTGACACATATACGCTAGTGATACTATGTATAAAATAGATAACTAATGAGAACCTAGTGTACGGCACAGGGAACTCTACTTAATGCACTGTGGTGACCTAAATGGAAAGGAAATCCAAAAAAGAGGGGATATGTGTATATGTATAGCTGATTCATTTTGCTATACAGTAGAAACTAACACAACATTGTAAAGCAACTATACTCCGATAAAAATTAATTAAAAAAAAAAAAACAGTTCCATCCCTGAAGTCACTCAGACATAGGTTTGAATCCCAGCTCCTCCTCTTAGCCAGCTTCTTTTATCCAGCACTTTCCAATAGAATTCTGTGATGGGGTAAATGCACTCTATCTACACTGCGGTGGCAGTCACTAGCTATGAGTGGTTCCTGAGTACTTGATACGTGGCTAATGTGACAAAAGAACTGGATTTTAAATTGTATTTTTGTTTTAATTAATTTACGATTTTAAAAAATTAACTTACTTTAAAAACCACTTTATTGAGCTATGACTGACATATAAAGCAACTGTATATATTTAATGTATACCACTTGATGAGTTTAGAGATAAGTATATACTTGTGAAACCATCACCACAATTTTTCACCACAATTTTTGGCATAAACTTATCCATCACTTCCAAAAGTTTCCTTTTGCCCTCTTTCCCTACTATTACATTATTATGATGATGATAAGAACACTTAACATGAGATCTACCATCTTAGCAAATTTGTAAGTACACGCTATTATTAAGTATAGGCATTATGTTGTACAGTAGATTTCAAAGACTTAGCTTGTATAACTGAAACTTTGTACCCTTTGACTAATACCTCCCCATTTTCCTCTCCCTCCAGCCCCTGGCAATCACGGTTCTACTCTCTGCTTCTATGAGTTTGAGTATTTTAGATTCCTCATATAAGTGGTATCATGTAGTATTTGTCCTTCTGTGTCTGGTTTATTTCACTTTGCATAATGTCCTCTAGGTTCATCCATATGTTGCAAATGTCAGGATTTCCTCTTTTATAAAAGCTGAATAATATTCCATTACATGTACATACCACATCTTTTTTTTATCCATTCATCCACTGATGGACATCTAGGTTGCTTCAATGTCTTGGCTACAGTGAACAATGTTGTAATTGACATGGGGGTGCAGATATCTCTTCAAGATCCTGAGATCAATTCCTCTATATATAATCCCAGAAGAGGGATTGTTGGATCATATGGTAGTTCTGTTTTTTAAGTTTTTGGAGAACCTCCATATTGTTTTCCATAGTAGCTGTACTATTTAAATTTAAATAGTAACATGTGGCCACTAGCTACCGTACTGGGAAGCAATGTATACAATGGGGATAACAGTGGTGTCTACCTCATTTACTTATTTATTCAACAAATACTTATAGAGTATCTTCTGTGAGCACCTACAGGTATTGTGCTAGGGAAAATATCGTGAAGCTTACAACCAGTAAGGCAATCAGACCCATTTAACAGGTGAACAAATAAAATAACTACAGTTTACAGTTACTAGTATAAAGGAAGTAAACAAGATAGAGCTTTACAGAATAATAGGGGGTGCATTCTTTAGATGAGGCATGAGAGGAAACCTCTTTCAAGAGACGGTGAATGATCCAAACTACCACTGCCTTCCAGCTCAGCGTAGCCATGTGACACAACTCTGGCCAGCGGGACAGAAGTGGAGATGAGCCAAACGATGTTTCAGGAAAGATTTGGGTTTTTTTCATAGAAAAGGAACTGGTGAACCAATTTGAGGACACTCCCAAAGGGCAAAGATGAGACAATTTGAGCATTAATAAGGATAATAACTGTAATGTATTGAAACTCATCAAATATGTTTAAATCCAAAAGTTCATAAAGACAACTTTTTAAAAAAGGCTGACTGGTTATCATTGGAGGACACTAGTGAATCAAGTCATTATTTTGAACACTGGTAAACTAAGGAAAAGAATCAAGCATTTATCTTTCCTTTATTTTCTGTACCCATTGAGTAACCTAATAATAAAGGCAGGGAGTTTCTCTTTATAGAAGTATTCCAGCTAATAAATGAAGAAGGAATGATATAATTAAAACATCACAATTTTATAACATAATTAATGGACCTAGACAGTAATCATCAAAAGCTGCTATTATCACAAAGAGAAACTATCAGACATTAGATGCTTTCAGATAGCAGAACATAAGAAACAAACCTGAATCTAATCAAACCTGTAGTTCCAACTATGAACTTATAAGATATAGAAGACAGAGGACACCATCCGGATGCAATTAGGAAAATCCAGATTGTAGGAAACTCTACAAGGCAAATGACCTGGTTTCTTCAAAAAATAAATTGAGAGAAAACAAAAGAAGGGGGATCCTACAGATCAAAAGGGACTTCAAGGATGTATCAATTGCAAGTAGTAGTCTTATTTGGATATTTTAAGCTATAAAAAATATGACTTTTATGGGACACTTGGAAATTTGAATACTGGATATTTGATGATATTAATGAACTGTTAATTTTTGTGTGATAATGGTATTGTGGTTTTGTTTAAAGAGTTTTATCTTTTAGAGATACATAGTGAAATATTTGGGGAAAATGATACAGTGTCTGGGATTTGCTTCAAAATAATAAGGGGAGGGGCTTCCCTGGTGGCGCAGTGGTTGAGAATCTGCCTGCCAATGCAGGGGACACGGGTTCGAGCCCTGGTCTGGGAAGATCCCACATGCCGCGGAGCAACTAGGCCCGTGAGCCACAACTACTGAGCCTGCGCATCTAGAGCCTGTGCTCCGCAACAAGAGAGGCCGTGATAGTGAGAGGCCCGCGCACCGCGATGAAGAGTGGCCCCCGCTTGCCACAACTAGAGAAAGCCCTCGCACAGAAACTAAGACCCAACACAGCCAAAAATTAAAAAAAAATAAAAAATAATAAAAAATAAGGGGAGAGGGAGAGTGTGTGCAGAGGGTATAGATGAAATATGACTGGCCACAGATTGATAATTATTGTAGTTGCATAATGGATCCATGGATGGAGAGTGTCTTCATATCATTCTCTTTGTTATGTTTGGAATTCTGCATAATAAAAAGTTAAATCAAAAGTGGGCTTTGCTCCTTTACTCTCCTATTTTGCCTTGAAGATAGAGTTAAGGCCTTAAGGTGTTCCAGCCATGTGTGACCATGAGGCAGCAAGTATGAGGTCAGACATGAGAAGGGCAATATATGAAGGATGGTAGAGCCGAAAGATAGAAAGAGGCTGAGTCCCTATAAGCTCATGGAGCTGTTGTGCCGGCCCTAGAATGCCTACTTCTGGAAATTTTGTTATAAGAGATAAACAAACCTCCACATGTTTAACCCCCTCTTGGATTTGCAGGCAAGAACATTCTTAGATCATACTGTTAAGATCCAAAATATGAGAAGGCGCAATCTAGGTGAAGAGCAAAGCAGAGGGCATCACAGTCAGAAGACCCTGGGATAGGTAAGAATTTGGAACTCACAGAAGGCCTGTGTGACTACAGCATGTTGAGGGAGAAGAAGAGTAGGGTAAGATGAGGTTGAAGGTGTAGACAAGGTCTTGAAGGCTTGAGGCACGGTAATCTCTGGTAAGCACTTTGGATTATTCTAAGCATAATGGGAAACCCATGACAGTTTTGAAGCAGACACGTGACAATAACTGATTTATTTATGTTTAGAAAGATAACTCTGGCTGCTACATAGAGAAAGGACAAGGGCAGGGGCAAGTGGGAAAGCCTGGAGGCAGCCATCCAGATGAAAGATGATGGGAGTCGGGCAGTAGAGATGGATAGAAGTGGGCAGTTTTGAGACCTATTTTGGAAGTAAAATCAACAGAAATTATTAAATAAATTTATAAAATTAGGGAAGGGGAAAAGTCAAGGGTGGCTCCTAGTTTTCCGGTTTTAGCAATAAAGTAGAATTGGAAGAGGTAAACTTCCTATGCCAGTTGGATATCCTAGTAGGTATGTCAATTAGGCAGTAGGGATGTGAGTATGGAGATGATAAGAGAGGCCTGAACTATAGATATACATTTGGAAGCCATCAGCATAATATTGCATTTAAAGCTGGTGATGGATGAGATCACCTAGGGAAACAATGTAGGTGCAGAAGAAAATAGGACCCAGGATCGAATCTTGAGAAATACTAACGTTGACACACGGAGCTGAGAAAGGAAAAAAGACTGAGGATGGAGACTCTCATAAAGGAGAAGAAAACCAGGTGATAATCTGGTTTGGTTGACCATAAGGTATCCCAGAAATTAAGAGCAGGGAATATTTCATAGTCCAAGTGGGCCTCATGCTGCTGAGAAGTGAAATAAGAAGAAAACAATAAAGGAGACACTGCTGTTGATAATAAGAAGGTCACTGGTGACCCTGACAAGAACAATCTCAGAAGAGTGGTGGAGCTGGCATCCAAATCTGAGTGAGCTGAGGAGTAAATAGGTGATGAAGTAGAGATGGTGTGTATAGAAACTTTCTTGAGAATCTGCCATAAACGGAGCAGAGAAACAAGGCAGTAAGTGGAGGGACTTTAGGTGTCAAGGTAAAGTTTTCAAAGATAAAGAGATAGTGGAGCCTATCTGAATGCCGATAGAATGATCCATTGGTGAGAGTAAAAGGTGATGGGATTTACAACACAAATGAAGGACTTGTCTTTAATGGGAGGAGGGGCACTTCCTCCATGGTTGAAAGAGTAATGGAGAAGTAGATGCAGATGCAGGGAGAAGTCTAGATTTGGTGACTAAAAGATGACGTAGTTTCCTTCTCTTTTATCGGTGAAATATGATGTGAAGTCATCAGCTTAAAGTGAGGGAAAGAGGGTCTGGGGAAGGTGTGAAGAGAGAGGAAGGGTATAAAATAGTGCAAATTCAGCTTACTTCTGAAATTGCCAGGCAGTGTTTCTGAAATTGCCAGGCAGTGTCGAGACCTTTTGAGGATGGTGATGAGGGATTTAAAGTTATTTGTGAGATGCTCAGTAAATATTAGCTATCATTATTCTTAAAGGCCAGTTAAGTATTTAAAGTTATTTGTGAGATGCTCAGTAAATATTAGCTATCATTATTCTTAAATGCCAGTTAAGTAAGGCTCATTTAACCCTAACAACATACCTACAAAGTTAGGTGTTATTATCCTCATCTCAAAGAGAAAATTCAGTGTCCCCAAATTCATTAAGTTGTCCAGAATCATACACTGGTTTAGGCGGTGGCGTGGCATTTGAACCCAGACTGGGTACCCATAAAAGCCAGAGCCTCCCCCACCAAACCAGGTAAGCTGAGGTAGTGTTGTCATATCTAGCTACAGAGTGTCTGGAACACCCTCTGGAAGTTGGAGGAACACCAGCTTTCACAGATCACTCCTGGTCCTCTGAGCTAAAGCAGCTGAAGAAAATTCTGCCAGGATAGGTTTTCAGATGCTATCCCTGTGGCTGCTCTGCAGAGGTCACACATATGACTTTGAATCAAAGTCAAGGCCAATAACGAGCTACTGTTTTTTTACATAGGAGCCAACTCAGCAGCTAGGGTAGGGATGGCACTTATTTTCAGCCACTGTTTCTCATGCAAATACCTTTTTCAAATTCCATGGTGGATAAAAAAAGGTTTTGTTTGTTTAGTGGCATTAAATACCATGTATTATGCTCCTGATTTTGTGGATCTGGAATTAGGACAGGGCTCAGGGGAAATAGCTTGTCTATTTCATGATGACTAGATGGTTGGGATGGCTCAAATGGCTATAGATGGTTGGGATGATTCAACTGGGGCCATATATCTGAGGCCCTAATTCTGACTGCAGTTTAGTTCCTCAGTTTTTCTCCCCATCGTGTCTGCTGGAGCTGAAATGTCCAGGATGACTTTCTCACTTCCATGTCTGGCACCGAGGTTGGGGTGGATGGAGCAGCCTGGGCTGGCTGGTCTTCATTCTCTTTCCACATGATAAGTCTGCTGGGCTGGCTTGGGCTTCCTCACAACATGGCAGTCTCAGGGTAGTCAGACTTATGTGGTGGCTGGCTTCAAAAATGTATATTCAGGGCTTCCCTGGTGGCGCAGTGGTTGAGAATCTGCCTGCCAAAGCAGGGGACACGGGTTCAAGCCCTGGTCTGGGAAGATCCCACATGCCGCGGAGCGGCTGGGCCCGTGGGCCACAATTACTGAGCTTGTGCATCTGGAGCCTGTGCTCCGCAACAAGAGAGGCCGCGATAGTGAGAGGCCCACGCACCGCGATGAAGAGTGGCCCCCACTTGCCACAACTGGAGAGAGCCCTCGCACAGAAACGAAGACCCAACACAGCCATAAATAAATAAATAAATAAATAAATAAATATTAAAAAAAATGTATATTCATGTTGTATATTCTATATTCATATTATAGAATAATATAATAGTATTTTTATTTTTTTAATAGCCACTTTTGAGCTATTACAAATAATGCTGCTATGAACATTTACGCACAAGTTTTTGTGTGGGTACCTATTGACTTTTTATTTTTGGGGGGCCCGCAGCTTGCAGAACCTTAGTTCCCCAACCAGGAATTGAACCTTGGCCCTTGGCAGTGAAAGCATGGAGTCCTAACCACTGGACCGCCAGGGAATTCCCTCATATTGAGTTTCAAAGTATAAAAATGCACAGAGGGATGAGGGACAATTTTGGGGAGCAATGGATATATTCTATATCATGATTGTGGTAGTGGTTACATACCTGTATATATTGGTCAAAACTCATTAAATTGTACACTTAGATGTATTTGTATTCAAATTATATCTCAGTAAAGCCAATCCCCTAAATAAAGGATGGAATGGTAGGGGGACAGATTTGGAGGCGTATTAATATATATAATGTTTTAACAATATATAATGCTTTTCTGTATACCAATATCTTCACATACATTTTCTCAATAAAGCAAGCAAAAACTATGATCATTTCAATAAGCCAGTGAGATAAGTAAGAAGATATTACTGTGTCCATTTTAGAATATGAGGAATTTACACCTGCATAGTTTGGTTGTGTGGATTGTCCAATATCACAGAGCTGCCAATTGGCAGAGGCAGAATTTCTTCCACCTTTTACCTCTGCAGTTTTCAAATGCTTAATCAAATTTGCTTACAAAAATTGAGGGAGAAAGAAGCTACACCTGTACAGATTGCATATCTGGACACAGAATAAAGAAGTTCCCCCACATGCTGGGTCTTCCATGACCTAAAATAAAAAATGAAGAAAAGTGATGACTCCAATCACAACTAGAGCAGGACCTCTGAAAAGCAAGAAATTTAAAAATATCCCACCTTTGATTGCAACACTCTTTTAAGTTGCTCTAACACTTGAGCTTTGATTTTATTGAGAATAGAATGTTCTGTATCTCTTCCTGCTCTTACCAGATTCTGTGGGTCCTATGCTTATGTGCTCAGATCCTTTGCCTGCCGTACCTCTACCCTGCTGCTGGCTCCTGAAGGCCGGCTCTCTCAGGATCCAGGGTCAGCTGTCTTCCAGCTGGCTTAGTCAATGGGGGAGGCTGGTGAGAATGGCACAGTTGTCTTCTCCTTCCCTTGCTGCCTTGGGAGGCACCTCCCCGAAGCTGCTGCCCCTCTTCTGAGGTCTCCAGCAAGTATGGGACATGCCTGCCTTGACTCTGTCTTCTGCTGGGTGATCGTAACTCCTGGGCTCTGATGATACCACCTTCTCCCTGCGTCTTGCCAGCCTAAGGATGGTGGTGGCTTCTTGCTGTTGCTGAAGTCTGTGCTGCCTCGCTGTCCTCTGATTAGCTTCTCTGCCTCTTCTTTCCTGTACCAACCCTCTCTTTTGAGGGATGTTTTACGATAGACCATCTGTGATATTGACTTAGGATTGGGCCTAGTACCATACCTGAAAATAGTTTTAACCACTTCCCTGGGCATCTGTTTCTGGTCCACCCTTCAGGCATGTTTAGATATGACATTCATTATTCCATTATGGATGGGTATATTTGTGTCATCAATGCAACACCCAGAAAATTAAAATTTATTTATCAGATCAGCTAGTCTGCAGTCATCCAACAGCTGAAATAATGTATTTAAAAGGTCTGGAATCTCCGAATAAACCTTAAGCTGCCCATTGGTCATAATAACATTTAGCATGTTAAATTAGTACAGTGGAATTTTTATTAGTCAGCATACTTAATACTAGGTTCTGTAATAAATCAATCCAAAATCTCAGCGACTTAATACGATAAGTGTATTTGTTGTTCACAAAGAGTTCAATGTTGTCAGCTGGGGGTGTCTGCTCTGTGCAGTTAATTAGGAAACTGGTGTTGCCCTAGATGTTGACATCAGCTAGCAGATGAGGGACAAAAGAGAGCAGAGAGGATTGTGGAGGTATTTTAGGAACCAAGACTGGAAACAGCATACCAACTTTGTCCACATCTCATTGGCCAGAAATCAGTCACGTGCCCCTCCGCACACCCACCCCAATTGCAGGAGAGCCTGAGAAATATAGTTTAAATTAACGCCTAGGAAGAAAAACAAATGACCTTGGAAAACACATGGTCAGTCTCTGCCATTATTTTCCCTTTTGGTCAATAACTTTCCATTTCATTCTTCCTCTCACTTATAGAATAAACTCCTCCCCACCCCACTCGCTAGAACAATATCCGAAGTCACTGAATCCAGCTCAAAGCCCTGGGTGACGCTCAGTCAGCTCTATCTGGTTCACATGTGGTTCTTTTTGGTTGAGTAATTTATAAACTAAAAAGAGGAGTCATCTGCCCCCTGCTCCTTTCTCATCCCCAAATATACAATGGTAAGCAGAGACAAGGAACTTCAGTGTCCCATATGGAAAGGGAAGAAATGAAAGACAGAAAGCCGACAGTGCTCCAAAGCGGTAGGTCAGGCACTGTGACATCTCCCTGACCAGGAAGCATTGAGAAATGTCTTCGACTGGACTCTGTTTCTCCTCTATGAGAGGCATTGTTTTGTCCATACTTTTCTGTGACCCCTGGTTCCACTCTTCAGGAATTCTCTTCGTTGTTCATTATCCTCTGTGGCAATATCTGAAGTGGGTGATGGGGGGTAAATTATCTCTGGGACTATGCAGATTTTGGAGTCGGCTTCCTTCTCATGGAAACCTGGGAGTCCAAAGCTGGTTGTTGTTTCCTGCCTTGACTAGTCTTTGTCCCAGACTTCTGTTTTCTTTGGAATTACTATTTCCTCAGAAACCTAACAGGCTTCCCATTGATTTCCTTCTAGACAGTTCCTATGCCACAAACTACAGCCCAAACACTTTCCTAGACATAGTTCTCAATATCCTTTATGTCTTTGTTCCCTTATCCTCATGCCTCCCTCTCCTTACTGGCAGCCACCTTGATGCCATCAGGTTGAAAGGGAAAGACACGTGTGATGTGGCTGTGCCAAGAGTGGTGGTGACTGAGCAGTCCTGTGTTGCTCACAGTTTTCTCACTCTTATTTTCTGCTATTTGGGGTCTAGAAGTAGTCTACTTCAAGACCCCCAATTTATGTAATTTTCCTATGTTCTTTCATTTCTTGCTGCAAACTGCCAAAACTTGCCAGTCACTTGCGGCCAAAACGCACTAACAGTTTGATTCCTTCCAACTGCTTCTCTTGGAGCCAGCAGTCTGTAAGCATATGGCCTGCCTCTCAAGCGAGAATTTTTGCCAAGTGTTTTGCCATGCACAGCATGGATTGCCACCTTTTCTGCCTCTGGGATCAGTTTTCTTTCTTCCCACAACTGGCATGCTAAGCCAGTGCCACTTATTTTAGGTTCTGGGGTTTTTATTTTTAGGAGTACCCCACTTCAAGGTCTCATTTGTGGCTTTTGTTATAGTATTATTGCTAGTTGCATAAAAAGAACTTCAAAATCTCAATCACAGTACCTTAAGACAGCAAACACAATCAAATTCATTTCTCACTCCACAGTCCTGTGTAGGGGTGAGGGCGAGTGTGGAGAGAGGGAACTCTGCACCGTGCAGTCAGAGATGAGGCTAACAGAGGCTCTACCATCTTCAGTGCATGATTCCCAAAGGTGCTCTGAGCATGGAAATCCAGCCAGCAGCTGGAAGAGGACAGAGAGCACGGACAATCACATGCATGTTTTAGGAGTTAGGTCTGTGAGCGGTGCATCACTCTGCGCACATTTCATTTGTCAAAAGTCAATGAGGGCTTCCCTGGTGGCGCAGCGGTTGAGAATCTGCCTGCCAATGCAGGGGACACGGGTTCGAGCCCTGGTCTGGGAAGATCCCACATGCCGCCAAGCAACTGGGCCCGTGAGCCACAATTATTGAGCCTGCGCGTCTGGAGCCTGTGCTCCGCAACGAGAAAGGCCGCGATAGTGAGGGGCCCGCGCACCGCGATGAAGAGTGGCCCCCGCTTGCCGCAACTAGAGAAAGCCCTCGCACAGAAACGAAGACCCAACGCAGCCAAAAATAAATAAATAAATAATTAATTAATTTTAAAAATAAAAAAAACCCACCAAAAAAAAAAGTCAATGATATGGCACAAGAGCTGAGTATGTTACATAAGTGAGTTGAATGGGAACCAGGATGAATTCAGGAAGTGCATATTCTTTCTAAGTGAGTGGTAGCCATTCAACTCCAACTAATTAGTGTCATGTGGGAATGCAGGGTTGCCAGATCTGATCTTTCTAGAGCAGCCAGAAATCCAGATTCCTATGTGAAGTCTTGTGATGGTTAAATGTTCATGTGATATAGTCCCTGAGATGATCTCCAATGATCTTCTGGCTATAGTATTTATGTCCTTGTGTAGTCACTTACACAAGGTATATCACTGTGTCAGGGCTGGTCTGAGTGACCAATAAAATATGACGGGATTGATGATATGTGACCTACTTCCAAGGCTAGGTCATAAAACATATGAAAGACTGTCTTGCTTTCTCTGGGATTACTCACACTGCGGGAGGTCAGTCAAGCAGTCTGTGAAGAGGCCTACATGGGGTATAACTGAGATCTCCCATCAACAGTCAGCACCATCATGCCGATCATGTGAGTAAGCCACCCCGAAAGTGAATCATCCGTCCCTAGTCAAGCCTTCAGATGATATAGCCCCAGCCAACGTTACATCTGCAACCTCACAGGAGACCATGAGATAGAACCACCCAGCTAAGACACTGAGATAATAGATTCTTATTGTTGTTTTAAGCCACTATTTTTTTTTTTATATTTTGTTGCTCAGCAATAGGTAACTGATAATGGTCATAACTCACTTTTAAAATTTTTTAAAGTTAAACATTGTGTATAAAAAAATTTCCTTCTGCTGAATTCAGGCTACCAGTTTATAATATCTATAGAGAAGAAAGCAAGAAACAGTGGCCTTCCATTTTCTGATTCTTGCTTGCTTTGAACTGAACTTTTCAAGCATCATAAATCCAAGAGGAAAAATGATTTAATAAACTGCATTACTTTTGCCAGATTCAGTAAGACTTGTGTTCAAACACGACTCCACTACTTACTAGTTATGAGACCTTGGAAAATTTACTTAACCTCTTTTGGCTACAATTTCCTTTTTTGGAAAAGAGGAATAACAACAGACGTACTTCTCAGGAAAAATTGTGAAATACTCTGAAATGAGAATAAGAAAAGATTAGTGGGTGTCTTATCTAGTTTGTTCATCCAGATTATCTCTGCATCTCACTGTCTTTGAGTTATTTCACAACTCTGTAATTTGTAGAAAACAGAGTAATGCAAATATTCTTATTCATAGAAATGCAAATTGTGTCTACTGGTATGCAACTGATTACTGTCCCATGGATAAAAGTCAGTTTTACACCAATAAAGTAAGTTCATTTAAGCATTCCTGATGGTTTAATGTATTTGCTCTTCGGATTCTCATTTGGACTGGCTGTAACATCTTAGTTATTATATCATTAATTGATATGTTAAATAAAACCAGAGACGTATGTTTATTTTATATTTGTATGTGAGTCATGATTCAACTTAAAAACAATTTACCCTTTGACAGATATCACAGTGTTGTTATGATGAATAAATAAATCAATGCATGTGAATCCCTTAGCACTGTGCCTGACACAGAGTGTTCAATAATAATTAGCTCATTTTATAATGCTAAGGAAGAGGGTAGTGAAGAAGCAATGATGTGAGGTCACCAATTTAGATGAAACAAAGGTCCACTGGTCTACCTATTCACCTGTTCCTGTTTTCCAAAAAAGGATACTCAGAGAAAACAACTTGGCAAATCAACAAAATAGCAGTCAAAATGCTAACCAACACAGTAATTACATAACAAGGTCTCCGAAAAATCATCTGACCTATCCTATCCTGATGAGAAAGATAATACTTAGACAGTTGCTGGTAAGGCTTGCTAAAGTAACACACATGGAATGGGGTTACTGTGAATGAGCTAGAAGGGGTGTTAATCTGAAAACAGATTTAGAAAGCACATGTCTGAGTGTTGTTTCAATTCTGTGCCTCCTGGTAAGTAACTGAAATGCCTTAAGTGGGCCAGGTATAAGGAACAGCTCTATCTATCAATTTTTGTTTTAGATAAAGATCAAATATTTAATAGAGAGAACATTTTTTTATTATAATGCCAACTAAAATTTGTCACTTGCCATCTGCCTCTGCAAGGATTAGGCCACCAGCCACTGCAGTCGTTGACCTGCTTACCCTGAAAGGAGTTCAGCGTGGAGATCAGGAATGAGGTACTCTGTGCTTTGGGAAAAACTGGCAGAACAGGTCTTCCCATAGTTAGATATTTTCAGGAGATTTTATGAGCCCAATTTCTTGCATCTCCTCATATCTAGAAAAGCACTAAAATCATTACCGGAGACATCTGCTCCTCGTGACGAGCAGCAACCTTCCTGTGACCAGCAGTATAACCTTCTGCCAAAATGTGTGCTTGATTGCATGTATCCCTCTTCACCAAAATCACAGATATATACTGACCTCTTCCCTTACCTCTTTGGAGCAGTTCCTCAGAGCTATCTGAGAGGCTGTCTCCCAGGCTACAGTCTTCATTTTGCCCCAAATAAAACTTAACTCACAATTCTCATGTTGTGCATTTTTTTTCAGTCGACATTAAGAAGAGAACAAGCCTGATGATAATTGGAAACAGATACTCTGGCTTAGCATCAGAGAAGCAGTATGGAACAGAATGGTGTATTGGAGTAGGGGCAGCTCCAGTCAAATGGTGCCACCCAGGAATTCAGGTAACGGTTTTGTAAGAGCAGCAAGAAATCTCAATTATTATGGGATATTTCTTAGCTCAAGCAATTAATTAAGCATCCAAGCCGACTAATCAAAACACAGCTACCATTTCTTTGTGACCTCTGACTTAGGCCATGATGTTTTGGATGTACTCTGTGGGCAACTACTTGTTGGTAACACTCATCAGGAGTTGCTTATCACGGTTTGATGCCTTATTTACCGGCATGAGTAGAAGATGAAGTGTCAGAGAACTGCTGGTCACGTTTGCTTATCAGACTGGGGTTGCTGGTAGTCAACGAAGAGAACGAGGAAGTAATATTTGTGGCTCTGCCGTCAGACATTGGACGCTTTGTTTTGCCCATCACACTTTGCTTTGTCCATCATACTGTGTGAATGTGGGGAGAAAGAGTTCTGAATATGTTCAGGAAGCTTTGTACTGTAGTAGAAAATAGATGCCTTTGGAGTCATATAGACATAGATTTGAATCTCAGCTGCACTGCTTAAGAGCTAACTAACCATGGATAATTTGCTTAACATCTCTGAGCTTCAGTTTCCTCATTTATAAAAAGAGAAGACTGGGTGCAGAAGGAACCAGGCTCCTTTAATCTTCCTGCCCTGCCATCTTTAGTATGTGGCTTTCTACCCCTAGGTTGCAAGCTGGCTGTTGCATCTACAAGCGTTGCTTCTGAATTCCAGGCAGGAAGAAGGGGGGAGAATGAAGGTTAAAAGGCACATGTCAGCTGTGTCTCTTTTATCAAAATTCAGCAGCTTTCCTTGAAGTCACCTCTAGCAGACTTCTGTTTACTGGCCATATTAGCCACCTCTGACTGCAAGGGAACTCGGGAAATAAATTTTTTTAACCCATAACATTTCCACTAACTCATACAGCAGAGTTCTACTATGAATGGGAGATTGGCTCCTGGCTTAAAAATCCCCAGCAGTATCTGCTAAAGTGCTCAATAATCCTGGATATTATGTTTATAATACTTTTAATCTCAGCTAGTCTCTCTCCTTTGTCATTACATCCAAAGTGCTGGGCATATGGCATGCACGCGCACGCATGCGCGTGTATATTCAGTGTGGTTTCTTGCTCATTTAACTGGTACATCAGAAGTATTTTCTTCCCAGTGAGATTTAATAAAAGGCTAAAAATTAAAAAAAAAAAAAAAAGAAAGAAAGAAAGAAAAAAGAAAGGGCACTTTCTGCATAAGGAACTATGCCAAGAAAGTACCTTTGGGTTTTCTTTTTATTGAAGATTCTTACAATAACCAAAATCATTATGATAATAGCTAAAAATTTACTGAGAAGTTATGGTGTGCCAGAGACTGTGCAAAGTTCTTTCTGTTCATTATAACCATCATAAAAACTCTATAAGGTAGACTGCTTAAAACCATACAGCTAATACACAGTGGAGCCAATATTTGAATGTGAATCTGTCTGATTCCAAACTGCTCTTTATTACCTGTCAGATTGCGAGATACTCCTCACCTACTTCTGGAGACTCTTTCCAATTTTATTCTAAAGCCCAAATCTTGGCCTCACATTTGGCCAATACCACAGTAATAATTGCTGTAGGTTAAGACTCATCAAATTAGTGGTACAAAGTTTGATGAGAAACAGGATATATGCATATTTTAAAAGTATCTCCACACGAGATACCTATTAATTATAAAGAGAATAACAGGGGCTTCCCTGGTGGCGCAGTCATTGAGAATCCGCCTGCCAATGCACGGGACACGGGTTCGAGCCCTGGTCTGGGAAGATCCCACATTCCCTGGAGCAACTAAGCCCATGTGCCACAACTACTGAGCCTGCGCTCTAGAGCCCGTGAGCCACAACTACTGAACCCACGTGCCACAACTACTGACACCCGCATGCCTAGAGCCCGTGCTCCACAAGAGAAGCCACCGCAATGAGAAGCCCGCGCACTGCAATGAAGAGTAGCCCCTGCTTGCCGCAACTAGGGAAAACCTGCGCACAGCAATGAAGACCTGACACAGCCAAAAATAAAATTAAAAAAAAAAGAGAGAGAATAACAACAGTAACTTTACAGTGGCGAAATCAGGCTCACAACACCGTAACCAAGTAATCAAAGTTAACGTCACTAGTAATGAGATACACCAACATCACATGACTCCTGAAATGACGCCCTGAGAAGGACACAGCATCACTTCTGTAGTATTCTTTCCAAAAATGCATAAGCTAAATTTAATCATGAGGACCTCAGACACACCCAGCTTGAAGGACATCCTACAAAGTAACCGGCCAATATTCCCCAAAAGTATCAATGTCATGAAAGACAAAGAAAAGCTGAGGAACTGTCTTAGCCTGAAGAAGACAGAAAATATGACAACTAGATGCAATATGTGATCCTGGATTGGATCAAGGACCGTAAAAAATCATTAGTGTGACAAGTAGGGAAATCTGAATAAGATCTATATATCAGTTAATAGTATGGTATCCAAGTAAATTTTCTGTTTTTCATAACTGTACTATCATTACGTAATTGTGTACATTTGGAAACTAGGTGAAGGATATATGATAACTGATTTTTGTTTCTTGGTGACTTTTTCTTGCATCTTTTTATAAGTCTGAAATTATTTTAAAATGAAAAATTAAAAAAAACAACCCTTATCTATCCCAGTTCACCTGTTAAAGGTGTTTACTTATCAAAATTATGTCTGAACTACAAGTCAATGGACTGCAAGTGCATCTCCACCAGCTTTCTCATCTGCTCGGCATTCTGTGTTCTGTCTCTAAGAGGATGCCCTGCTCTTTGTCCAGATGGTACCATGCTCAATGGTTGCCAGATCTAAGAGAGAACTATTTACACCCTAGATAGCATACATTTGTATATTCATTATGACAACTTTCTGGCAAATGAGAGAAAAATATTTTGTGCTAACACAATCAATATATTGTGACAGTTTACCATCATATGGAAGTGAAGTGTCTTGGGAAGGGCACTTTTTTTCTAATTCACAGTATGAGTCAGCAGTAGCCCTGCACCCCATTCCCTTCAAAGTCACCAGCAGGGTACAACCTCTCTTCTAGATTAGATCTAGTCATAGGCCATCTCCTGGCAGGAGGGATATCCCCTTTCCTCATCTCTCCTTCAGCTACAAAATGGAACTTTCTCTTAGATTCTAAAACGTCCTGGGGTGCGACATCCCCAGGTTGGTGGTGGGAACACTACACTGACCAGCCAACGTGTAAAGAGGAAATGGAGCAGTTAGACCTCAGAGTTGTAAGATGGATAGGTGATTCTCAAACTTTTCCCCAAAGGTTCCTGAATAGCAGAGAAGAGTTATATCAGGTAGGATGCTTTGGGCTGCAAGTAACAGAAAACCCAGTTCAGACTAGCTTACACTGTGAAGAAATTTATTAACAGGCAGTCCAGAGCTCAAAAGGGCTCCAGGCCCAGTGTCATAAGGGCTGCACTCCATTTCTTTGATATTCTCTTGGTTCAGTATTCCTTTGTGTATCAGTTTTGTCTCCAGACCAGGGTCCTCACTGTTAATAAATGGCTTACAGGAACAAACAGGGACACACATTTCTTTGTTCATGTTCTGTAGGAGAAAAAGACCTTTTACCCATTGTACCACAGAAACTTTTCCCTTCAGTCTGACTGGGCCAACTTAGGTCACATATCCACTCCTCTGCCAATAACACTCCCCAAGAAAGAGCTGTGCCGTGAATGACTGAAGTCTGAGTTCCTAAACCATTCAATGGCAAGGTTGTGGGATTCCCATGAGCGGTTTAGAGTAAGCAAGATATACTCCCAAAGCTGGGGATGAGGTAAAATTTCTTTGAGTAATGGGCCTTCTGAAGAAAGAGTGGATACTTGAACAAAAATCAGGGCTTTGTCAGGGAAAGGAATGGGGACATTTGACGTGGGGAAGTGAATTCCTGCCCCTTGTGAATCAAGAATGTTGGTCCAACATGACCTTCTACAAATAGGATGTTTCTTTGTGTGCCTTCTTCCTTTTTAAATGGGTTATACCACTATGGAAAATAACATGGAGGTTCCTCAAAATGTTAAAAATAGAGCTATCATATGATCCAGCGATCCCACGGGGATATATATTTGGGTATATATCCAAAGAAGTTGAATGCAGGGTCTCAAAGAGATATTTTCACACCCATGTTCATGACAGCACTATTCACAATAACCAAGAGGTAGAAGCAACACAGATGTACATCAATGGATGAATAGATTAAAAAAATTTGGTTTATAGGAATATTATTATCCACCCATAAAAAGGAAGGAAATCCTATCACAAGCTACAACATGGATGAACCTTGAGGACATTATGCTAAGTGAAATAAGCCAGGTGCAAAAACACAAATACTGTATGAATCACAAAAGACCATCACACTGAAAATATTGTATGCATCACAAAAGACCATCACATTGCAGGATGCAATGACATTTCACAAATGTTAATATTTTCTCTTCTACCACATTTCATTTAATTTTAAAAATCCTTTTCCTGCTTTATCTTAAGAATCATATACATTTCTTGTTCTATTCCATAATGTCTGGGCTGGGTTTATCTAGAATGAATCTCCTCTTCCAATTTTGTCGGAAATTGGTTACTTTAAGAAGGTATTTATCCTGTGGCATCCAGAAACCCCTGGCATTTAGCCACATTTGAGAAGCAAGGTATGCAATCAGAGGAATGGATTTTCTGGAAGACAATCCCTCTAGTTAAGTGAATTGTAATGCAGCCATATGATAGACTATTAGCCATTAAAAAGGCTTATGAAGAGTCTACTTTTTAAATGGGAGAAATACTTATTTTACAATAATAAGTAAAAAAAAGAGAATGCAATGCTGACAATGACTGTAAAAGAAGGAAGTTACAGTAACAATAGTGGGAATCTGAAACATATGTATAGGAAAACATCCCAAAAGAAACCGATGAAAATGTTAACGGTGGTAGCCTTTGGCTGGTGTATCTTCAGGAGAGTTTTTCTTTGAACTTTCAATTTTCTTGTTTGTTTTCTTTTGTTGTTTTGTCTGTTTGTTTTTTCCATAATTTACAACACATCTAGAATGTTTAGTAAAGGAAAAGTGAACTGGGGTAAACACAAAAATTGTGGGTCCAAGGGTGTCACTTATGAAAACATAAACATTATAACCACGATTTTGGCTGTCAGAGGAATTATACCACCTCCCACATCCCTGCTTTTTTATTTTTAATGTGTTTTTGACAGTTGAGGTCAATATAAAAATACCACTGTATACATAAAAATAAAGATAGATCCAAAATTAAGTTGTTCAGTTTTCTCTGTGATTTAACTCCTTGGCCATTTAACATATTGCAAGTAAATTAATTTAGAACAAAATTAAATTCTTGGTTGTTTGAAAAAGGATTAAAAGTCTTCCATCTAAAAATATGAAATTATTGTTCAAAGGGATATAATTCGAAAATCTGTGAGCACATTTATGTGTAAAAAAGTCATTTCCTTTTAACTCTCCCTTACATGACGCATGTACCAAAATCTGAGAAAGTGCCTGGGTTTGTTCCATTTAAATGCTTTTTAATAGTGTTGTCATTCTGTTTCTGGCAAGCAAACCTTTACATAAGCCTAAAGATGCAGAAATTCTAAGATTAGAATAATTTAGATTCTGTCCTTGGGACACACTGTTTGTCTAGTGTAAGATGATGGAATGTCCCTGTAGGTGAGTCAGCTCTCGGCTCGGACTGCAGACTCTGCTAAGACTCTAGTCCCTGGATCTCATCCGCTCGTGATCTCCATCAATGTGGTTACAGGGCCACTCTGAGCTAGAATCTGCAGCTGCTGCTCTCCCCAGCCCAGGAGCACCTGCCCTGCAGCGACTGGAGCTTGGTCTACCCATGCGTGTCCTGGTCAGGTGGTGTTGGTCTGCCTCTTACTTCTGCAGGGCTTTGTCAATCAGTGACTTAATTTTTGAGGCAGGAAAACTTACTGAGAATCAATTTTTCATATTCTCCATATCCTGTGCTCACCACTCCCTTTCTCAGCAAAAGGCTCATGGTATTTCTTGCCTTGGGGTTTTTTTTACACAAGGAAAGCAGACATTTCCATGGAGCACTTTTTGTTTTGTTAAAGTTCAAACTCTGCTAGAGTCTTCTACACATTCTTTCTGTTTTTAAAAAATATTTATTTATTTGGTTGCGTTGGGTCTTAGTTGTGGCATGTGGGCTCCTTAGTTGTGGCTCGAGGACTCCTTAGTTGTGGCATGCCAACTCTTAGTTGCGGCATGCATATGAGATCAAGCTCCCTGACCAGGGATCGAACCTGGGCCCCGGCATTGGGAACGCAGAGTCTTATTAACCACTGCACCACCGGGGAAGTCTCCTATGGATTCTTAGAAGGAGAAAGGGAGACTCTTCGAGGGCAGCAAGAAGGAAAAGACAAATACACCTGTCACTAAAAACGGGGGTCTGTGGGTGGGAGGATTCCTGAGATCTGAGTAGCCTCGGTGCAGTGGCCAGAGGAGGAAGCTGGTGCTCAGGGAGGACGACTGTGAGGTGAGGTGTACCTTGACCTGCCCCAACCCCTCAAAGATCCTCGACGTCGCAAGTCACACAGAAGCCACGGAGTGGCTCACTCCAGAGGAAACTTTTCTAGTACAGAAAATGGGCATCCAGCAGATATACATGCAGTTGGAAGAGAGAGGACAGGCCCTCTCCATGCGTTAGCACACTGGGCAAGAACCAGAATCCCGAGTCAGGTCCCTGAATGGCTGAGATGTCATTTCCTGCCATTCTAGTGGAGTTATGCTAGGAGTTAGTTTTTCGTTTTTTTTTTTAAATTGTAGGTGAATATTTAATTATTTATTTATTTATTTTTGGCTGTGTTGGGTCTTCGTTTCTGTGCAAGGGCTTTCTCTAGTTGTGGCGAGCGGGAGCCACTCTTCATTGCGGTGCGTGGGCCTCTCACTATCGCGGCCTCTCTTGTTGTGGAGCACAGGCTCCAGACGCACAGGTTCTGTAGTTGTGGCACACGGGCCCAGTTGCTCCGCGGCATGTGGGATGCTCCCAGACCAGGGCTCGAACCCGTGTCCCCTGCATTAGCAGGCAGACTCTCAACCACTGCGCCACCAGGGAAGCCCCAGGAGTTAGTTTTAATTAAATTTAAGAAAATAAAATAACTGGACATTTCTTACTCATTTGAATTTGTGTACATTCCTGCTATGTCTGTCTGAGCTCCTATTTCTTCACCATATCCTGGCGATCAAACACTTGCCTCATAGCATCACTGTAAGGGTTAAGCCAGGTTAACATGTGAGGGCCTGGGACAGTGCTTGGGTATATTTAGTAGGTGCTCAACTGCTGTTGATTCTCTAAAAAAAGTTTTTTCCTTCTCTTCAAGATGGGACTGCCAGAATGAATGGCAGAAGTTGGTATGAGGACCTATGGAAGGCCTTGGGCTAGGGAAGGTAGAGGGGCAATGTTTTTAACAGTAATAATACTTTTTTTTTCTTTTTTGGTCTATTAATTTGGGACATTTTTTTACTGAGGTATAAGTTGATTTACAATATTATATGTTTCAGGTATACAGTACAGTGATTCACAATTTTTAAAGATTATACTCCATTTATAGTTATTATAAAATATTGGCTATATTCCCTGTGCTGTACAATATATCCTTGTAGCTTATTTATTTTATACACAGTAGTTTGTATCTCTTACTCCCCTACCCCTGTCTTGTCCCTCTCCCCTTCCCTCTCCTCACTGGTAACCACTAGTTTGTTCCTTATATATGTGAGTCTATTTCTTTTTTGTTATATTCACTAGTTTGTTTCATTTTTCAGATTCCACATATAAGTGATATCATACAGTATTTGTCTTTCTCTGTCTGACTTATTTCACTAACCTAATACCCTCTAGGCTCATCCACGTGGTTACAAATGGCAACATTTCATTCTTTTTTATGGCTGAGTAGTATTCCATTCCATCCACACAGCACATCTTCTTTATCCATAATGATAGCTAGTATTCATTAAGAACCTATTATGGGGCTTCCCTGGTGGCGCAGTGGTTGAGAGTCTGCCTGCCAATGCAGGGGACACGGGTTCGAGCCCTGGTCTGGGAAGATCCCACATGCCACGGAGCGGCTAGGCCCGTGAGCCACAGCTACTGAGCCTGTGCGTCTGGAGCCTGTGTTCCGCAACAGCAGAGGCCGCGACAGTGAGAGGCCTGCGCACCACGATGAAGAGTGGCCCCCACTCGCCGCAACTGGAGAAAGCCCTCACACAGAAACGAAGACCCAACACAGCCAAAAATAAATAAATAAATAAATAAATTTAAAAAAAAAAATTTAAAAAAAAAAAAAAAAAAAGAACCTATTATGGGCCAGGCATTCCTGGACTATAAATCTTGTCTGTGGTTTTGCACCTGTTCTGCAGAGCTCTAAGATTCCATGGAGGGTCTCAGGAACTGCAGTGAAGAGCCAAAGGGAGACCAATGAGTTCACATGCAGGGCTGCTTCCTCTACTTCAACTAGATCGGTTTTGCTTTTACCTGTTTAATATGTTGATCCTCTACATGAGATTTTGTTTGAAAAGTAGTATGTCTCTCAAAAATGTCAGAAAACGGGCTTCCCTGGTGGCGCAGTGGTTGAGAATCTGCCTGCCAATGCAGGGGACATGGGTTCGAGCCCTAGTCTGGGAAGATCCCACATGCCGCGGAACAACTGGGCCCGTGAGCCACAATTGCTGAGCCTGCGCGTCTGGAGCCTGTGCTCCGCAACAAGAGAGGCCGCGATAGTGAGAGGCCCGCGCACCGCGATGAAGAGTGGTCCCCACTTGCCGCAACTAGAGAAAACCCTCGCACAGAAATGAAGACCCAACACAGCCATAAATAAAATAAATAAATAAAAATAAAAAAATAAACAGGAGCTGTTGTTTAAAAAAAAAAACAAAAAATGTCAGAAAACTTCTACAGAGATATTGGATCAATATGGCAATATAAACAAACACATGTTCAACCAGCCTTCCTCTCCTGATCTAAACCCTAAAACTAACCTAAAGGATATATATATATATATCTGTAGATATATAGATATTTGAAGATCATGTTGACTTACAAGATGAATTGCTCTAAATGGACCAAAAATTCTGCAGAAACTGCTGAAAGACAGAAAGTAGAACTGGGATAACACTGAAGGAGGGACCCACTGCCCAACACTAAAGAAGAGGGCACCTGTAAGTTGTGAGTCAGGCTTCAGTACTGCTCCAAGCTTGGGGAAAGCGCATACAGGGACGGGAGGCAGTACCAAACCAACATTCAGTGTGATTTGGGTAGCATTACAGCAGTGGGGACAATCAGGCAGTTCCTCTTCTCCTTCCACCTGTGCTACGCAGCAAACAGCAAAGGCAATTCCAATGGGACCCCCAGGGCATTATAAGCAGGATAGTAACCAAGAGGTGTGCATACCCCAAAAGAAAGTGGGAGTTCCCGTGCCCAGAAGACGAGCTACTGATCCGCTCAGTCTGGTAGTATGTCCTGCCTCTCCCCTATAACCACAGGAAGCAGAAACATTGAACAGATACGCACTCAGACATACAGGCAAGGCTAAGAGACAACTGAAAATGCAAACAGAAGGACAACCGAGAAATCACCAAACATTTGAAGAAAAACAAAGAGCAGTCCCAGAAGGAAAGAATGGAGGGAACGAAGAAGAGGAAATATTCAAAAAACAACAGAATAAAACAGCTTATTGTCAATGAAAGACATGACACCTCCAATGAAAGGCCCCATGAGTGCTGCTTAGAATGAATAGAAAAACAAACAAACAAACAAACAAACAAAACCCAGATCACATCTAGACACTTGATGGTAACATTTCAGAAAAGCTCAATTAGTAACTTGCTTTTCTGTTTCTATTCAGTCTCCTAAAATTTGGTCACTTTATTGGACAAAGAAATTTTTTTGGTATTGTCTGCCAAGATGATGTGAGTTGGAATACTTTTAGCAAAGGAACCTGATACTCTTGGCTGTTTGACTGACACAGCCAGTAGTTGAGCCCCATGCTGGATAGTGTGAAGATGTGGCAAGAAGAGGCTGGATAGGCTAAATTTATAGTCATTGAATATAGATGTTTCTTTTTGTTCCAAATGATCTGTTTGGTATTTAATCTGCCTCGTTACTTATTGCCCCACAAGTAATCAGAACAAATGAAATAAAACAACCCATTTTGGATCTGTCCCAAACACTCCTACAAATATCCCCTAAATATCCACTCATTTGAATGGTTTTGTTTTTTTTTTAACAGTTCCACAAATGGTACATCCCAACTGTGACTCAGAATTATTGTTAATCAAGTTCAGAATTAAAAACGTGTTTTAGACATTCTACTAAAATATTTCCTTCAACTTAGAAAGAATTCATTAGAATTTTGAATGCCTTTTAAGCGTTTGTGGTTTGGGCCCTACATCATGTGTTATTTTATGAGTTCTTTTTGGAGAGCCAGCTTTTCTCCCTCATTCTTATCATCCTCTTATCATATTTGTTCAGATCTTCATCGAACATCTAATATGAACTGAAGATTGTTGATTCAGTCCCAAGTCTTTCGTCTTTTTCCATTAGGTGCAAGAGCAGTCCTTAGGACTGAGGAGTTTACAAAAATGAGTAAAGCACAGTTCCTGTAAACCCAGAAGTGTTTAAAATCTAGTAAATAAATATGAGAAATGTATAAAATCCAATGAGGATTCTCTCCCTCAGGAGAGGAAAAGATCATATTTGTTATCTAGGCCATGCTCATGTTATTTTTCTACATTGGTCTCTCCTGTAAGATTGTAATAATAACTACCATTTATTGGTACCTTCTGTACCCAAGAGAAGCTGGCATTTGATGACCTAGATGGGTGGAATGGGGGGAGGAGTGGGAGGGAGGGGGTTTAGGTATACATATAGCTGATTCACTTCGCTGTACAGCAGTAACTAACACAACATTGTAAAGCAACTATACTCCAATAAGAAAAAAAAAAAGAAAGAAAGAAGCATCAGACTCAGAAAGGTCCGCTGACCTTGCCCAGTGTCACAAACTTCTAAGTGACAGAGCCTGGAATTGACCCGTCTACTTGACCATAAAGCCCTATTTATTTTTCCCCCAACTTAAACATACTCTTTCCTCTGTCTTGAGCATACATTCTATGTTCCCACCTCTCCCTTTACTATGGTCCATTCTCCTACTTTAGAAAAGAAAGGCATACACTCACTTATCTGGAATCTTCTTACGGTGCATTGTCCCAAGAAGTAAAAATCTCCTGGTTACCTACGAAAGGGACAATTCAAATGACTGGGGAAGCCTCCTTGAATAATTAATCAAAGCACGTAAAAAAACTGCCCAATGCCTGTCTTCCTTATACATACTTCTGGTAAGAGCAAAATGTTGCTTTAGAACCAGGGTATTTTGGCTGATGTTGGGATATTCTGAATTAAATCAGAATGGGTAGTGGGGGTGACTGTACTTCTGCCCTTTTTGGACTACAATCAAAGAATGCAATGCCCTTGAAAATTCTATGAGAGCAAAGCAAACACAGCTTAAAAAATTTTTTAAAGGAAAGCAATTCTTTTCAGATATTTAAAAAATACTCATCCTGGCACTTGTCATTAGCTAGAAAGAAAAGCACCTTCAAATAGCCTATGAACCGTGGTGGTAGCGATGGCGATTATTTTTCAGTGTAACTGGATTTTTTTAGGAATACCAACTTTTTAAAGATACATTGATTAACACCCACAGGTAAGATTTTTACAAGATTTTTCTCAGATTAGTTGTATATAATCCAATAGGGAGCTAAACCCTATTTTATCAAATCTAGATCATGAGATATTTATTCCGATTATAGTACATTCCCATTTTATTTCATCTTCTGAATTATTTACTTTTTACTATCTCCTAATAACAGCACGTGAATTTGCTAGCTGCTGGACCAATTAGTTATTAGCTATGTGACAGGGATGGGCTATGTGCTCATCAGCTGGGCTTCTTCTTCCTGAGTGTGCAGGAAAACCACATTTCCCTTTCTCCCCTGCAGTTAGATTGAGGCCACATGCCTGGGTTCCTATCACAGGAACATGAGCAGAAGTAATGGACACCACTTTCCAGGCCTAGTTATAAACTCCCCCAGCACCACTGTTCAAGCTCTCTCTTTCCCTTCTGCTGGGCCCATGGAGGTCAATATTGCAGATTACCAGATGAAAGGAACCAAGCCGCTGTTTTGAAGACAGCTGCCCCAGAGTCACCCTACTCTCACTGGGGCTATGAAATGAATGATAAATAAAACAGTGTGGGGCTTCCCTGGTGGTGCAGTGGTTAAGAATCCGCCTGCCAGTGCAGGGGACACGGGTTCGAGCCCTGGTCCAGGAAGATCCCACATGCCACAGAGCAACTAAGCCCGTGCGCCACAACTACTGAGCCTGCACTCTAGAGCACGCGGCCACAACTACCGAGCCCACGTGCCATAACTACTGAAGCCCGTGCGCCTAGAGCCCGTGCTCCGCAACAAGAGAAGCCACCGCAATGAGAAGCCTGTGCACCGCAGTGAAGGGTAGCTCCCGCTCGCCGCAACTAGAGAAAGCCTGCGAGCAGCAACCAAAAATAAAATAAATAAATTTATTAAAAAAAAAATTAAGAAAAAAAGCAGTGTGGAGTTATTTTATTTTTTTTACAGCAGCTAGCTTTAATTACCCTGATTAATATAAACAGTGTATACTTTTATTAAGCATCTCAGATTTCGAATCATGTATTGTACATTTCCTAAAGAATATCATACCTGCTCTCATAGGTCTTGATTCATACATAACTTCTACTCTTAGCTGGATACTACATTGTATTACTGCAAATTAAGTAATGAAAAATGTATTACTTTGTTTCAATTAACTAATGTAAAATTAATTATATGAGAGTTATATCATTTTAATCTTTATTACTTTTAGAAATATATTGTACAACATGGATTCTGTAACTTACTTCTCAGTGTTTTTGATACGATTCCTTAAAAGAAATATTAACACATCTGAACTGAAAAATAAAATAAGACTTTTTTTGACAGAAAATAAGTCAGATTTTAGTGATTAGCTTGCACATGAGGACTGGCTTTGTCAATTAGGTCATATGGCTTTGTCATTTGTCGTCTGGTTGACCACAGGATAGGAGCACTTTCCATGTATTCAATGAAAGAAAGCTTTAAGTTTTGACATAACTATATTTAAAAAATGTGATAAAAGTTTGTAAAAAATACTGTACTACCACAGATACTGAAATAAATATCTCCAATTTTTACTGAGTAAAAACTTAAATGAAGTGCTGCTGGGTGAAAGAATAAAAGGTATAATTAATAGTCACTTAATAATCTGTGACAAAGCCTTTTTGGTACAGTTTCAGAGACTGAGACTCTAATGTCTGTCTAATTAAACCCTTTATAAGTCAGATGGCTTCTAATTCATAGTTTTCAACAAAACTAAAAAGAGGACCTAATTGAATTATTAGCTGATAAATCTTTTAAGTAATTCTGGATAATAAATCACTCTATTATTTTTGACATCTAATTTGACAGAATTTCAAAGAATTGGGTGACATTGCCATAATTAAATTTTCTATTCTTATATTATTATTGTGAAAAACATCAATAGAATAGAAGTGGTACTCTGTCCCATTTTAGACATAATTAATATTCTTCCATGAGTACCTGAACTAATGGAAAAATAAATCCCCATTAATTTCAATAAGCGGTTTATCCCTGAAAATTTCTACTTATGTGTTTGGCAATTATAAAAAATATTTAATGTATTTATATTGTTTTAACCACTTGTATAACAATAATAATTATAACTACAGAAGTACTCTTTTTACCTTAGAGGGAACTAAAAAAATTAAAATCTATATCAGTACTTTTGCTTGAGACACATCATAAGGTGATCAATGAAAGACTTCTTCAGCACAAACACTTCTACATTACGGTAAAAGACTTATATTAGGGTGAAAAACTGGGGGAAATGGAATGCAAAGGAGTTCAGAAGTAAAAAGAAACAACGCTCATTTTCTGATTGCTAAAGAAGAGTTCATGTATTTTTAAAAAATGTGTGCTAGTCTCAAAGTTGCTAACATGCGATCATACTCTATTTATAACTTGATATTTTTTCTTGTGTATCTATTTTTTAAAAATTGGTTATGTTCTATATATTCTATGTATTGGTTATATTCTATGTTCTATGTATTCGTATTCTGGCTCTGCCATTCACCTATGACGAGAGCTTGGGTATGTGCTTATCTTTTCAGGGCCTTGGTTTCTTTTTTTCCCTACAAAATGTGAAAGTTGAACCACATCATTTGCAGGTCCCCTTACGTCTCTAATATTCTATAACTCTGTGACTCAAGACTCAGAAATATTCCTTTAGATGACTGAAAACAAAAAGTATCCAAATATGCATTTCCTCTTTTTCCCCTTTCTCATTTTCCTTCTTCCCTCCCAATATCACTAAGGCCCTGTTGGCATAGAGCAAAGATTGTATGTTTTGAGGGATTTACTAAAATTGGTCTCATTATGTATCAATTAATTACAGTAATTCATTGGCTTCCCTCAACCAAAAAATAATCAAACTATTCATGACATCATTATTCTCCCTAGTAATCAAAATCTGAAAAGCATATAATAAAGATAATATTTTCTAAAATAAAAAGATGATATTGGCACGATCCTGCTTCCTCCTTTTGAGGAAGCTAGAATCTTGAAATAGCTCATCAGAAATAGAAGTCTTTAGAATAGAAAAGTTGACCAGAAAGGCTATAATTGTTGTTAAAAAATATGTATGTGAGGTCCACTAGCACCGCCTTGTGCTATTTATAAAACAATGCAAGATATGATGTATAAATAGTACTATTTTGGTTTTAAATATTTCCATTTTGGTAACAGAATGTTGTGGTTTTTCACATTTGCAGTGAGACAAGGTCCTGAAATATTAGTGCTGTGTTTTTCTTTCTTGCCCCACACTTCGGTGTAGTTACACGTACACATGTTGACTTGTGGACAACTGAGATTGCTAGATCAGGGATTCAAAGAGAAAGAGACATTTAATATTCAATTGACTGACTTCCACAAAAGGGCAGAGTAGAGGAGGGAGCTCATGTGAGATGGTTGCTGACCAACCCTGGAGAGCTATGTGGAAGGGAGGCCAGTGACTGCAGCCCATCCCCACCATTCACGTGCGCATGCCTCTCTGTGTAGAAGAGCCACAGGTGCTACTGTCATCACTGTCAGGTCATCACAGCACCTGCACTCGGCCTCTTAGCTCATCCAGGTGAAGGATGTCCACCTGTGTCCTACGACTTTGGTAGCCTCCCACGTGAACTGCTGTCTGTTAAATTTTACCCTTGTTAACAGGACACAAAACATCTTTTCAAAATCCTTCACCACCAGAGGACATTGAAAATGAAGAAGAAAGAGAAGCCACAGTTTTGCCACTTGGAAGAGTCTGGACTGGGAAACCCATCTCTGGTGTATGTGTGTGTGTATATATATTTACATGTATATATTTATACTGGAGAAGTATTAGGGTCTTAAGACTAAATGAGATGGCATATAGGAAAATGCACAGTTCTAATTCATCTATACATCCAATTAATAAAATTTTATTGAATACCTAATGAATATTTATTGAGCACCTACTATGTGCCAGGCACTGTCCTAGGTACTAGGGACATAGTAAACAAGATGGATGAGGTCTCTGTCTCATAAGCTTGCACTGTGGTGGGGGAAGACATAGTGTAAACAGATAAATAAGGTAATTTCAGTTACTCTAAGTGTCATGAAGAAAGTAAAAGAGGCCAGTTGGATAGAAAGTGACTGGCTGGAGGGTGAAGGGAGCAACTACAGGGAGGGTGGGCAAAGACAGCCTCTTTGGGGAGGGTAACACTGAATAATGAGGAGGACTTAGTCATGCAGACACATTTGGAAGGAACAGATAGAGGGAACAAAGTGCAGAAGCTCTCAGGCACACAGTAGTTTAGCATGTTTTAGAAAGATGGCAAATGATGCAACCTCTGCAGACTCAGGAGTGGGGAGCCTCCTTCACTAAGATGATGGGGTCTTACAGCTGGCACAGAGTAAGTGCTTAATAAAGAAATGTGTCTTTGCTCTGACACATTACATTAGAAAATGTTTACTACATATTTAAAAAGAGTTTATAACGAAAAACTTCCCCTGCCCCCAGCTCCAGCTCTGCTTCCCAGAAGCAATCACCCTTATAATTTACTTTTGGTTCTTTTGACATATCTTTGAATATAGCATGCTCCTAATGTTATTTCTTCATGTATCAATTATAGATATTATCTATTTACTTCCTACAATGACAGAGAAGCATTTAGCCAAGAGAATTATGGTTATTTTTCTGCCTCTGCTGGTTACCTTTGCACCTATAAATAATAAACTTCTATGTCTTGTCCCTTCATATCTTGACTCCCAAATCATGAGACTGAGGTATTATAGACCTAATTCTTCCTGCTGCTTCTCTTCCTCCACTCTTCCCTCCATGTCTCTGCTGGGCACAGCCTCCTATGCCCTATAAACTTTAGTAGTTCTAACTCTTTTTAGCAGTTATACAGGGCTCTTCAGGCTCTAGGTCCCACCTACTTTTTTCATCTCCTGACATTATCCACTTTCGCTATACTCACAGTTTTACTGAACTATGTACTTGCAGTTTTTGTAAACTTTTGTGTGCTCTTGTCTTTTTTTCTCATTCCCTCATATGTTTTCATTGCCGGGAAGGGCTTCCCTCTGCAATTCACTGGCAAATCCCATTCATTCATTTTAGCCTACATGCCACTTTATGAGATCTTCCTTGCTGGATGCCATTTATTAAATACAAAAAATATTTATTCAATGGCTGTTATATGCAAGGCACTGTTCTAGGTGTCAGGGCTATAGTGGTCCTAGACAGACATTCATGAGCTTGCATTCCAGTGACTTAATAAGCAGACTTAATAAAAATAACCACCGTGATGAAACACACGATGTGTCAGGACTTTACTAAATAACTCACAAATGCTATTTTAATCCTCACACCTTTATGGGACTTTAAGAAGTTAACTATCCTTCCTGAGGTCACTTCCTGTAAGTGGCTGAGCTTATACTCAAACTCAAATCTGCCTAACTTCAGAGGTGTCACTCTTAAATCATACTCATTCTGCAGCTACTACTCCTTGTACACTTCTACCATAACATTTGTCATACTGTTTTGAAACTGTGCATGGAGTTCCCCACATAAACCACAGGACATAAAAGAATTATTTGTGTGACTATTTTTTCAATTTTCTCAGGATGGTACAGAAGTAATACCGTTCCAGAGACACAGGAGTGAAATTAATGCATTACATACAGTGGGTGCCTTAGGGAATTAGGGATTAACTCTTGAAATCTCAGACTGAGAAAGGCTTGCTCTAAACTGAAGACGTCTTAAGGGTAGAGATACCTGCTGCGTAATGGGTGCTCGATAAATGTTCATTGAACCTTTCATTCAAACCTTTGTAATCAATACATACCGAGTTTTGGGGTTGAAAAACTATGTTAGTCCTGCGTTTGAAGGTGGCTTTGCAGCAGGAGCTAGGCACTCAGTCTTTTCAATAGAATTCCAAGGGTGTTCAGTCCAAACTTTAAGAGGCAGTAGAATGCAGTGGTTAACTGCACAGACTCTACAGCCAAACTACCCAGGTTCCAATTCCAATTCCACTGTTTACGGTTTATACAACAAATTATTATTTAACATGTGCCAGCCACTTTTATAAGTACTTTACAAACATTACCTGAACTAAACCTAACACCTCCATGTAGCAGATACCTTTACTATTCCTCAATAGTGCCATGTCTCAGTTTTCTCCTCAGTTAAATGCGGGATACTAATAACAAAATATAGGGTATGTAGGATTGAATGAGTGTAAAGTGCTTAGAATAGTATTCGGCACATAAAAAGTTAGCTATTACCACCAGTAGAGGCTGTGACCATCGGCTTGATGTAACTTAACAATTTTTTCATCTTATGCTAATGTTCACTTCAAGGGAATTATTTGGAATGGGGACTAAATCTTAAGCATCTCCCAGTCAAGTTGGCTCTACGTTTCTAAGGGAAAACCCAGTGGCTGGTGCTGAAATGGAAAACGTAGGAAAAAAATACCTCTGAAATCCGTCCAGTCTTCTGCATCTGCTCAGGCATCTCCCAAGTCCACATTATTGTCACCTCTTGCTGGGATGCCTGCAATAGCCTCCTAGCTGGTTCAACGGCATTCTCCTTGGCTGCCTTTATTCTCTGCTCCAGGAGATTAACCTTTTCAAAACACAGAGGCAAATCGTATTGTATAGTGTGCACACTTACAACAGTCCATTGATTTCTCATTGTTCTTAGAATAAGGACCCAAATCAGTAACTTAGCTGACTAAGTCTTGTGGGATCTAGCCTTGGCCCGTCCCTCTCCGTGGTATCTACCCACCCCAGTCACATCAGCCTTCGTTCACTGTTCAGCAAATATTTGTTTGATCACCATGTATTTATGGAGTCATTGAGGATACATCAGTGACAAAGAGAAACACAGTTTTTGTACTCATAGAACTTACCTTTAGGAGGTGGGAGAACAACAATGGCAACAAAAACCAGACATATAATAATTATTATAAAAACTATAATAATTGCTGGTTGTAAAAAGTAGGAAAATGGAATTGAGCCCGCAAATAAAAAAAGAGGGTCATTTGAGATAAGATGGACAGAAAGTCTTCTCTAAGCAGGTAATATTATATAGATGAGATGTAAAGGAGGAAGAGAAGTGAGCCACATGATGAATGGGGAGGAGAGAATTCAGGTGGACAGAACCCATGCAAAGGTTCACATATGCTGGAAACAGCCTGGTGTGTTTGAGAGTAGATCAACTCACTGCACAAAGGCAAGAAAGTGGGGAGTGAGATTGGCTGGCGCCTGGTCCTGTAGGGCCTGGTAGGCCATTGTAAAGAATTAGGAAGTTTTTTCCCTCTTCTTTTTATTTTAGAAAAGCTCCAAGCTGTTTTTAAAAGTTGAAAGAGTGGCACAATGTACATCGCTATACCCTTTATTTAGATCCACAAATTATTAACTTTTTGCCACATTTGCTTTTTTGGTTCTATTTTCTCTGTTCTCTGTTCTTTTGTTCTCCCTAACATCTTTCTATTTTGTTTTTGTTTTATTTTCCCCCCAAATCTTCTGAAGGTAAGTAGTTGCAGACACTGTGACACTTTGCTGCTAAATACTGAAGCAAACATATTCCCAAAACAAAGACATGCTTCTACATAGTCACAAATTATCACACGTCCAAAATTTAATATTGATTCAGTATCATCTACGTTGTAGTCCATATTTATATTTCCACAATTGTCCACAAATTGTTTTTTGCAGTTACTTTTTTAAAAAATCTATGAACCAATCAAGATTCATGAATTTCATTTAGCAACATCTGTCTCCTGACTAAAGCAATCCACCACCTTTTGATTTTCTCTTTCCCGAACACTGACATTTTTGAAGAGCCTGGGTCTGTTGTCTTGTAAGATGCTCTACCTTCTGATTGTTTCCTTATGATTAGATTCAGGTTAAACATTGCTGGCACAAATAGTACCAGGTGATAGATAGTCCCATTACTGGTGATGTTGTTTCCTCACTTGATTAAGGTATGTCTCATAAATAAATCTCTACATTGTAAAGTTACTTTTGCCCCTAATTAAGAGTTAATCTCTAGGGTGATTCTTTGAGATAGTGTTAATATCCTGCTCCCCAACAACCTTTTAGCCAATGGTTTAGCATCCTTTATCCATTGTTTTAGTATTCTTTGATAAGCTTTATCTATGTCAATTTTTACAATGGGAGTTGCAATACGGGGAATATTTTAATTTGTTATTCTTTTTGCATTCATTAACTGGCATTTTTGTGTAGAGAAGAGCTTTTCATTGTTAGTCCTTTTCTCCCCCATCCATCCCCCTAACGAAGAGGATGGTTTAAAAAATTAAACCTGTTTTAATCTATTACCATCATTATTCTTATTCTCTTTGATGTTCAAATTGTTCCAAGCATGGTTAGTGGAAGCCCCTTTAGGCCAGATCCAGTGTCCTTTTGAAATGACCCTATTAATCTCTAAGGACTTCTTTGCTTTCTGACAAGAATGTTCTAGGCTCACTTTATAATTTCCCTGCTCCAGTCCTGGAATCAGCCTTTTCTCCAAGGAGTACTGGTTCTTTTTGGTGATAAATGGTATTTAGAAACCATTTGGGTGGCTTGGTCCTAGGGGTGCCAGGGCTTCCAGGCCTTCAGGCCCTCTCAGTGGACCCAATTAAGATAAAAAAAAAATAATGTCATTCTACTACCAACTCAAATCCATCATCATGGGGTTCTTCCTTACTTTCTATCATACCACATTTGTTATTTCCCTTCTCCCACAGTGAGAACCCTGGTACCAAACATGAATATATTTACTCCTTTGCTTTTTCCTATAACACATGTATAATAGATTCAAAATTACTAAACCAATACCCCTTTCAACATCAAACCTACTAAACCAAGTTACTGATTTCTTTGCATTTCTTTTGCTCTTACATTGGACCCCACAACTCCTAACTCCAGTATATAGAGTACTATGCTCAAGTTAATTGAACAAGTTCTTTTTCTCTGTGTGGCTATGCTGACAATTTGATATACAGGTAAGTTCATCTCTTTCTTTGTGTTAAATTTTAGGGCTCGCTTTTACTTCCATTGTTTTAGATTTAATTTTTTGAAACGGCAAAACTCTTTTTTTTAAATTTATTTTATTTATTTTTGACTGCATTGGGTCTTCGTTGCTGCACGCGGGCTTTCTCTAGTTGCGGCGAGCGGGGGCTACTCTTCATTGCAGTGCTTGGGCTTCTCATTGCAGTGGCTTCTCTTGTTTTGGAGCACAGGGTCTAGGCACACGGGCTTCAGTAGTTGTGGCTTGCGGGCTCTAGAGCGCAGGCTCAGTAAGGTTTATGGGCTTAGCTGCTTTGCGGCATGTGGGATCTTCCCGGACCAGGGATCGAACCCATGTCCCCTGCATTGGCAGGCGGATTCTTAACCACCACGCCACCAGGGAAGTCCTGTTTTTTTTAAAAAGAAGTTTATTCAGAGAGCCACACTCCCATCACTAATCCTTGCAAAATATTCCCATCCCCTATAGATAACCATTTTCAACTAATTTTCTGTTTTATAGTTTTTGTATTTCTATCTTCAAAAATAGGCCAAAAATGGGTGTGTGGTATACATACATATAAGTATGTAGACTCTCATTTCTCCTTCTTGCTTACACAAAAGTTAGCATACTTTGTATATTCTTTTGCACCTTTTCTTCATTGAACCATATAAATATGATTTTATTCTAAAAATTCATTGAAAGGCTTTAAGCTAAGACTGACATGATCATTTCCATTTTAAGATTGGTTTCGTTGCCCTATAAAGAATGGAGAACAGGACCTGAAGCAGGTAGACCAGATGGGAGGCTGCAGTGGTCAGAGCAATGAAAAGGGAAAGGAGCATTTATTTCACTTATAACACAAAAGTACAACAGATACATTTATGAGCTGGATGAGAGTGGTGAGGGAAAAGGAAGACTCAAAATGATTCTTTCTCATGAGTAACTGGGTAGATACATGGTGGTGTCATTTACCGAGACAGAGATTTGGGTGGAGAGGCTTTAAGTTTTGGAATGAAAAATCAAGGTCCCATACTGAATATGTTAAGTTAGAGATGTCTGTTATACATCCAGGTGGAGATGGTAAGTGGATAATGAGATATTTGCATTTGGTTGAAGTTCAGAGGAGAGGTCTGGGGAGGATAAGGAATTTAGGAGTTATCAGTATAAAGATATTTAAATCCATGGGAGTTGATGAGTTTGCCAAGAGGAATACTGTAGAGGAGAGAAAAAGGTGGGGGAGAGGGGAAGCTCAAAACCAAGCTCTGAGGATTCCCATAATTTAGAGCTTAGGTAGAAGAGACAGAAAAGGAGACTTAGCTGGGCAGCTATTAAGGTTAAGAGTAAACAAGGAGAGAATGACCTTTTGCTGACCCAGAGACTAAGTGAAGTTTCAAGGCTGAGACATTTAACTGTGTGGATGAAACAAACTGTGTGGAATGCTTCTGGGAGCTAGAATAAAATAAGACAGAGAATCCATTGGATTTTGTATAGTATTATCCTGCCCCTGTGCCTGGTATTACGTTCCCTAGGCCTGGAGTGCTTACTCCTCTCCTTTTTAAACCTAGTTAACGCCGAATGACCCTTGGAGATCCAGATCAAACATTATTTGCTCAGGTTCCCCTGTGACACAGTCTTACAGCTCTAAACATTTCTTTCAAACCACTCAGTACAGTTGTAATTTCTCAATTATTTGTCTTTGCAATTTTCTCTCAATTATTAGAATATAAGCTCCTGGAGGGTTAGGGTCTGTTTTGCTGAACATAAATAAATGTAGCACCTGGAGGGCTCAAGAGCTGGAAATCAGTAACAGCTAGTAAAAGCAATAAAGGCATTATGAGGTACGGCAGGAAGGGCAGATTCAGGGGTAGAAGTGCCTGAAGGAGAAATGGAGACTTTGACACAGAGGCCCCTAAAGACTTAAGTTCCAGCCGGAACAGTAAAACACAGTTTTATTCTATCTTCCCTCCTTTCTTCCCTTTCACACCTACTTTCTCTGTTCATTTTTACTCCTGGTCCTGCATCCTCTTCTCTACTCCAAACTGGCTCACCACAAATATGATTCTTTTGTGGATAAAGAAGGCAAACTGAATAAGGAGACAGTGGGAAGTTAGAGAAGGAAGGGGGAGGTTATGGGAAATATAAATATAGAATAAGAAAAGGAAGACAGTAAGCTCATCAAACCAGGTACTATTCTACAAATGCTACTAACCAAGTAAAAGAGTCAAAAATAAGATCACATGTGAGAGGGTGGGTCTTGAAGTCATTCAGCTGAGTTTAAAATCCCAGTTCCACCATTAATAGCTGTATGCCTTTGAGCAAATTACTTAATCATATGAACTCAGTTTCCTCGAAACCTATACAAGGGGCATAATAACAGTACCTACCTCACAGGGTTGTTCTCAGTATCAGTACGACAATCAGTTTTAAACGCTTAGCACCATGACTGGCACAAGGTAAATGCTCAATTAACGTTAGCAGTTACTTTTCTTTCAAATGAAGTACAGCAAGGAGAGATGGCCTAAGTAGTAAATACTTGTCATATGACTGTAATAACACCGCATCAAAAGAAGAGGATCACTTTAAAAGAAGCAGATAAGATGTACTGGCACTTACATTTCGGGCACTGCAAAGACCTTGCCTATGCATGGAAGATTGTCACAGTACAGCGCCTCACGCCGGTAGTTGCTTTATATTTTCAGAATGGCAAAAACAAAAAAACAAAAAGAGAAAGAATGCTTTTGAAAATCTTGTCTGGGAAAAATGTATCTCGTCCACGAGGGCCGCTGTGGACGACAGGTAGGATCATGCAGCGAAGGAAGTGACCCTCCGAGTGCGGGCAGCGCTCATTCTAAGTGACTCTCCCGATGCGGAGCCTATTCCGGCCCGCAAGGACAAGGCCCGCCATTCGTCCGCTGGTCCCTAGTGTAGTCGCGGGGCTAAGTGTAGCAGCTACCTCACCTCGGGGCCTCCGCCACGTCTTTATTGTCTCCAGGATGGAATCCGAGATCCGCGCCGCCGCCAACAGAGGGTGGTACCCACCGCAGCCCCGAGGCAGCGCCCTACCCAGCCCGGCAAGCAGAGCCCCGCGAGAAGCTCCGCCCACTGGCCGCTCACCAGGCCGCTTCCGCCCATTGGTCGCCCGGCATTCCGAGACCCGCCCCCAAATTTGAAAGCTTCTCCCGGGAGCGGGTGGGAAGCCCACAGCTCTAGCCGGCGGCGCTCCGGGGCGTCGTTCCGGAAGCTCCGCCCACTCCCAGCGTTCCGTTTGAATTTGAAAACGAAAATAAGTCGGTGAAGCTCCCAGGTTGGGCCGGCAGGGCAACGTTTGAGAGTGAGGGTACGCGGAAGGAGGTGGGGGACTGCGCACATACCAGGTGAGGTGAGGAAAGGTCTCAGGCAGTGTGAGCACCTTCCGACGGGGCTCGGGACACCCCTGAGGTTACTCTCAGGAACTGGGTTGCGGAGCAATGAAGACGCCTGGGCCAGCGGGTGCGCTTCGGGGGGTTGAGCCGTTGTACTCGCGTTAGGATTTAAATCTGGTCTCCGCCGCTTATTGGCTGTGTGACGCAAGGCAACGTCTTTAATCTTTCTGGGCCAGTTTCCTCATCTGTAAGAGGGGGTAATAATAGAACCTACCTCTTGGGGCTCTTATGAAGATAAAATGATAATATGTAAACCTGTTAGAAAGTGCCGGTGTATAGTAGGCACTAAGTATTTGCAATCATTAATATTTTTATTATTGTTGCTTCTGTTAGTGTTGAGGATCAGGCCTCCATTGCCAAATCTGGTGTCCTGAATCCCTAAGGTGAGCAGTTGGCTCGGCAAGTGACGTGCTGTTATTTGGGAGGGATGGGGGCCGTGTGGTGGCCGTCTGTGCAGGTATTTACAGGCTGCTGCCGGTGCCCGGGGCTCGCCCTTCTTGGGCTTTGCAGTGCTAAGCGGAAGGGGGTGTGTGTGACGAGTGCAATGACTGCTGTCATCCCCCAGTTTGGGAGGTTTCCCCCATCTCGTTCTACTTTTTGGCTCAGTGATTCCTGCCTGGTGCAGTTCTTTAGTATTCCTTACTGAAGGACTAATTGACAAAAGGTCATGCCTTATAGGTTAGCTTGTTTTTAATTCCCAAGGTGATCAAATTCAGGTTTGTTTTTGTTCTTAAAACAAGGTAGCATGTTCACCCCGAAGCAGCATAACAGTGTGTACTTTTTATTAGATGTCCAAGACCTGAGACTTCAGCTTGCAAAATAATGTAAAGGACTCATCAGTTGTGAAGACTTTTTTTTTGAGACTATATTTTGTGGATGACATTCAGAAACGTCATTCAGTAGCAGATTTTATTTTTCATCAGTCTTCAACCATGAAATCTCACTGGAGAGAAGATAAAATATGCTGTTTCTCAGTCGTGGGAACAGCCTTCTGAAATGAGAAATGAGGTCTTGAACCTTGCTGTTGCTAAAGATAATATCAGAAAAGAGTAAGACCAATTTTTTTTTTTTTTTTTTTTTTGCAGAGACGATTTTATTTATTATTATTAAGCCACTATACACGGAGTTTTTATCACATTAAATCTCTGAATTTGTTGTAGGGGATACAGAGTAGTATAAGACAAGGTCCTTGCCCTCAAGAAGTTTCTAGTCTAGTTGGGGAGGCCACACATAAGTAGAAGTTAACTAAAAGTACAGGAAGTGATAGTACATCTCATTAATTTTATAATTGTTAAGAGGCAGTTTATTCATTGAAAACTGAACATATGAGCACGTACAAACTACTGTAACCTTACTTTTTTAAGGAGGTACAATATTCTTTTTAACTTAGTAATTTCATAAAAGACTTATCAATATGTTTTTTTTAACCAAAAATTAATTGAAGGCAAAGATTGAAGCTTACCTTCCAGTTTCCTGAGCATTTCTATGAAATTTGAGTTATGAAAGATCAAGCCAGTACTTTCATTTTTTTGCACACTTTTCTCCCATATTCTAGATCAGTGATTATTTTTTATTCTATCAGATACCTTTTTTCTTAATTTTCACCCATAAATTGCATGTTTGAAATACTCTATCAACTGCATTTAATTAATTTTCTCATTTTGATTACATCACTGATGATACAATAAAAAAAGCAATAAAGATATTAAACTTACTTAATTGTATGATTGGGTGATCTTGTAGTTTGCTGGGTTTTGTTGAAGGTAAATGTGTAATTTCTTTAACTCTTTTTGCAATTTAGGAAAAACAAAACCAAAAACAGCCCGGTTGTATTGAATTTGGGGGGTTTCAGGACTGATCAAGGAAAAAGATACACCGCAAGGTGGCAGTAACACACGAGGAGCTTTACTGGGGTAGCACTTTGACAGGATTGCGTGCTTGGGAAGTTGCCCACAGCATGAGACTTTCCAGAGACTAGAGTGAAGGGCCAGTCACCTAGAAGGGGAAGAGGGTAAGGAAATTGGGGAGGGGTGGGGGTAATAGGAGAGGGAGCTCTGGGTAAGTGATATTGCTCAGCAGCACAGTAGCCAGTCACTGTGTCAGAGAACTCCAAAGGGTAGCAGTGGCTTGGGGTCTTATCGTCCTGGATTTCATCTGTGGCTAGCAGATGGTTGCGTGCAGTTTCATGGGATGTGGGAACCAGTTGGGCTCTAAATGGCTAAAAATGAGCTTATTTTGGCTATATGTAAAGCAAACAGATGTGTAAAAATTTGAGTTTGACACCTCACTGGGTTTTTGAACTAATGATCTTGGCCTGCTGTGAAGAAGTAAACAACGCAGGGCCAGTATACAGGGGCCATCTTTGGCTCATTTATTTAACCCCCATGGTTGCCCATTACTAACTACCTTCTTGAACCAGGAACTCTAGTGGGCAGTCACTGTTCTGAATATTTTATAACATTCAAAGAATAGAGTGCTCTCTCTGTTTCTCCCTGGTATTGTGCACCTAGTAGATTCTCAGTAAATATTTTAATGTTAATATTTTTTTATATGGTTCTTGTTTTTGTCTGACTTATTTCACTTAGCATAATACCCTCAAGTTCAAACTATGTTGTTGCAAATGGCAAGATTTCATTCTTTTTAATAGCTGAGTAATATTCCGTGTGTGTGTATCACTTAATGTTAATATTTTATCAGTGAAGGCTACCCCTAAGTTTACCTTTAAATTTAGTGACTTGATGTTTAATTTAGTTGTAATAGTTTACTGATGCATTATTCCATGTTCACCTTAATTTTTAAGACCTGTGATGTATCAGGTACTGTTTTGAATATGTTCACATACGTTATTTCACTTTTTACTTGCATTATTTGGAAGAATTCAGTTGAAAGTAATATTCCAGATTACTGACTCCTAATTGCTAAAACATTACAAAGTCTGTAAGTAACATTCTTCAGAAGACACTAAATAACTAAAATAACACAAGGTTATAATTTACTCCACCCTTACCGTTTGATTTCTGAGAGGATTTCAGGCAGAGTCTGAATGTTTTATACTCTCTTACTTTATGGATTACCTTTACTCATGAAATCTCTTTGGCTGAATCTACCCATAGGTTGCAGCACATGAATAGTAGTGGTAGGCTGTAGCCAGTATTATTTGATTTATAATCTGTAAATAATTGTCTTTTGTCTTTTCCATGGGTCATCATGTTATAGATGAAATAGTCTAATGTTTTCCTTTTGGAAATGTAGTTACATGGCAAGAAGTAGTGGGCTGGACTCACAGACTTTATAAACTATGGATAACTTATATGCTGATTTATTAAGGTTATCTAAGGAAGTTACTGTTATTCTTGCAGAATGGAATCTAATGTAAATCAAGATGGGGTGCCTAGACCATCTTACGTTTTCAGTGCTGACCCAGTTGCAAGGCCTTCGGAAATAAATTTTGATGGCATTAAGCTTGACCTCTCTCGTGAATTTTCCTTAGTTGCTTCGAGCACTGAGGTAAGTACAAGAAAAGTATTATGTTGATTATCATGATTGAGTGCAAATGGGCACACATTAAACACACACACACACACACACACACACACACACACTTGTGGACAGGTACAACTAGAGCAGAGCTTTCCAAACTTTGTAGGTTTAAGGCAAACTTCTATCTCAGCAATTTTTTCATGGTGCCCTAAATACATAACAGTTCCTTTTCACATAGTAGGTGCAGACATCTTAATGACTATTTATGCCCTGACCTAGTAGCCATTTGAGAAAAAAATAACTTATGAAATTTTTAAATATTAGTTTTCAATAACCGCGGTTACTTACTAATGGGCTATGTGTGCATTTTGGGTGCTGCACAACTTCTCAAGCTTTGGAATCAAATTAGACACTGCCACCTGCATTTCCTGTTCTTCATTGTTTTGGGGTCGTACTTGCTTTTTATCACAACCACCACTGGAAAATCCAGCTTCACTAAGATATGACATTATCAAAAGAAATAGTGTGATCTAAGGTTGAAACTGAACTTCTTCAAGCTAATAGTTCATGGTGTTCAACATGTGTCAAGTACTGCTGCGGTTCCCTCAGAAATGTAAAATATTCCACTATGCCCCTAGGAATTGCAGGCCTTAGTTTAAAAAATAATGCAGATTAAAAAAAAATTAACTTAGTAGTATTTAAGAAATAAGTCTTTCTACTACCCTACCTACTGTCACTATGTTTGCTGTGTTTATAGACTTTTTCTTATACATTTACTTTCAATCCATTTATATTCTATTTACTACAGATTAGATTATTAACTTCGATGCCTTAGAGAGATGGACTAACCCATTTTATAAAGAAAGATGGAGGGGGAAAGAGGAGTATAGGGAACATAGATAAAAGGATAATAATTATTTAATACCCATCATGTGCTAGGCTCTTTTACTTTAGCTCATTTAATCATAGATAAAGAAAAGAAGAGAGGAAAGGATAAATGCCTCTTGGTGTATAAATGGAATTATACATTACTAGACTTTTGTGTGTGCCTTCCTTCATATAATACAAGGGTTGGTAAATAATGGCCTGGTTTTGTATTGCCTGTTTTTGTATTGCTTACAAGCTAAGAATGGTTTTTACATTTTTAAATGGTTGAAGAAAAAAAATCAAAAGAAAAATCATGTTTCATGATGTAAAAATTATATGAAATTCAAATATCACAAGGCATATTCATTGGTTTACTTATTTTCTAGGTCTGCTTTTGCAACAGAGTGGCAGAGTTGAGTAGTTGTGACAGACTGTAGGGCCTGTAGAGCCTAAAATATTAAGTGTTTCTTTACACACAAAAAATTTGCTGATCCCTACTTAGCATGATGTTTTTGGGATTCATCACGCATCATGTGTCAGTAATTTGTTACTTTTTATTGCTGAATAGTAGTTCATTGTGCAGATATGCCACATATCCATTTACAGTTTGATGGCTATATGAGTGATTTCCATTTTGGGACCATTATAAATAATGCTTCTCTGAACGTTTATGTGCAAGCCTCTCTGTGAACTTGTGTTTTCATTTCTCTTGGGTAGATACTTACGAGTAATTGTGGGTCACATGGTAAATGCATATTTAACTTCATCAGAAAACTGAAACTGTTTTCCAAAGCGACTGTACCAGCACCAGCAATGTATGCAGGTTCCACTTCTTCCACCTCTTTGCCAACACTTGGTAATTTTATGAGTGTGTAGTAGTACCTTGTTGTGGTTCTAGTCTGCATTTCCCTAAATGAGCACTTTTTCAAGTATTTCTTGGCTATTCCTATACCTTCTCTTGTAAAATGTCTCTTCAAATCATTTCCCTACTTTAAAAAATTAGGTTGTTTGTCTTATTACTGATTTGTGAGAGTTCTTCATGCATTGTAGATACATATCCTTTATCAGATCAATAGTGTCTTGATTAATAGAGGTTTTTAATTTTAAAGAAGTCTAATTTAACTTTTTTTTCTTTTACAGTGATTTCTTTTGTAAGTCCTCAGAAGTCTTTGCCCAAGGTGGTGAAGGTTTTTTAAAACATTTTCTTCTAGAAATGGTTAGAGCTTCTGTTTTGATGGTTATATTTGTTATCCATCTTGAATTAGTTTTTGTGTATAGTTGATGTAGGCATCCAGGTTGATTGGTTGGTTGATTTTTTTTTTTTTAACCTCCATTTATCTAGTTACTTTAACATTATGTGTTGAAAAGACTTTCTTTTCCCCATTAAATTGTTTCGGTGTCTTTATTGATAATCAAATGGCTGTGTATCTATGTGTGGATCTATTTCTGGATTATTCTCTTTCATTGACCTATTTGCTTATCCTTATGCCTATACTTCACTGTCTATTTCTGTAGGTTTATAATAATACGTGAAATCAGGTAGTATGAATTCTCTAACTTTGCTTTTCTTTTTAAGGAATATTTTGCCTTTTCTAGGTTCTTTGTAGATATATTCATAAATTTTAGAATTGACTTACCAGTTTCTATAAAACAGCCTACTGGGATTTTTGACTGGGATTGCATTGAATCTATGAATCAATTTGGAGAGAATTGATATTTTAATAATATTGGAGAGTTTTAATTCACGATTGTGGTATATTTCTCAATTTATTTAGGTCTTTAAGGTTTTAGCAATGTTTTATACTTCTTTTGTTGAAGGCCAGTGTAGGGGCCTTCAATATCTTCTGTTAAATATATTCTTAAGCATTTCATGGCATTTGATGCTATTGTAAATTATATTTTTAACAGCTTTATTGAAGTAAAATTAAGATACAATAAACTGTACATATTTGAAGTATAGTCTTTGACAAGTTTTGATGTAATGCATATGCTTGTGAGACTGTCACTACAGTCAAGATAGTGAATATTTCCATGACTCCTAAAAGTTTCCTTGTGCCTCCTTGTAATCCCTCCCTCCCATCACACCTCCAAGTAACCGCTGATCAAACATTAGTTTGTACTTCTAGAGCTTTATATAAATGTAATCATAAAGTATGTACTCTTTTCTTACTAAGCATAATTATTTTGAGTTTTATGCATGTTGTATATATCAATAGGTAGTTCCTTTTTATTGTCCATTGTTTAGATAAGCCACAATTCGTTTATCCGTTTATCCGTTCACTTGCTGATGGACATTTGTGTTTGTAGTTTCTGGCTATTACAAAGCTTCTAGAAACTTTTGCGTACAAATCTTTATATGGACATATATTTCCTTTATTTTTTTTCCCTTGGATAAATACCTAGGATTGGAATGGCTGGATCATTTTTAAGAAACTACCAAACTTTTCCCAAGTGATAATAGCATTTTATATTCTCAGCAGCGGTGTAGGACAGTTGAGTTTCTCCACGTCCTCACCAATACTTGGTGTCATCAATCTATTTATTTATTTATTTGTTTTTAAACAGACTATTTTTTAGAACAGTTTTATGTTTACAGCAAAAATGAGCAGAGGGTACAGTGATTTTCCATATACCCTCCACCCCCATATAGCTTCCCTCATTATTCACATCTCCTACCACAGTGGTGCATTTGTTACAACTGATGAATCTACTTTGACACATGATGACACATGATAGTCGCCCAGAGTCCTTGCTATATAGTTACATTGTGGTTCACTCTTGGTGTTGTGCATTCTGTAGGTTTGAACAAATGTGTAATGACAGGTAGCCATCATTATGGTATCATACAGTGTATTTTCAGTGCCCTAAAATTCATGTGTTTCACCTGTTTGTCTCTCCCCCACCCCCAGTAACCACTGATCTTCTAACTGTCTCCAAATTGTTGCCTTTTCCAGAGTATCATATAGCTGGGATTATACAGTAGCTATTTCAGATTGGCTTCTTTCACTTAGCAATAGGCATCTAACGTCTTGTCATGGCATCCTCCATGTCTTGTCATGGCTTGATGGTTCATTTGCTTTTAGTTCTAAACTATATTCCATTGTATGGATGTACTGTATCCATTGTATGGTTATTTTTATGTATTGGTATCAGACAGACATTTGCATTTACCTAATGTTTAAAGATGTTGAATATGTTTTCATGTGGTTATTCATTCACCTATTGAAGGGCATCTTGGTTGCTTCCACGTTTTGGGAACTGTGAATAAAGTTGTTATGAGCATTCACGTGCAGGTTTTGTGTGGATGTTAAGTTTTCAGTTCCTTTGGTTAAGTACCAAGGAACATGATTGCTGGAGTGTATGGTACTAATATGTTTAATTTTGTAAGAAATTGCCAAACTATCTTCCAAAATGGGTGTAACATTTTGCATTCCCACCAGCAGTGAATGAGAGTTCTTGTTGATCCATATCCTCACCAGCATTTGGTGTTGTCAGTGTTCAGATTTTGGCCATTCTAATAGGTGTGTAGTGATATCTCTTTTTAATTTGCATTTTCCTGATGACATACAGTGTGGAACATCTTTTTATATGCTATTTGTCCTCTGTATATCTTATTTGGTAAGGTGTCTGGTAAGATCTTTGGCCCATTTTAATCAGTTTGTGTTCTTATTGTTGAATTTTAAGAGTTCTTCATATATTTTGGTAATAGTCCTTTATTTGATATATATTTTTGCACATATTTTCTCCCAGTCAGTGGCTTGTCTTTTCATTCTCTTGACTATGTCTTTCACAAAGCAGAAAACTTTAATTTTAACGAAGCCCAACTTATCAATTATTTCTTTCATAGATCATTCCTTTGGCATTGAATCACAAATTTCATTGCCATACCCAAGGTCATCCAGATATTTTAAGTTATTTTTGTGAAGGGTGTAAAATCTATGTCTAGGTTAATTTTTTGGCATATGGATGTCCAGTTGTTCCAGCACCATTTGATGAAGAGACTGTCTGCTCCATTGTATTGCCTTTGTTTCTTTGTCAAACATCAGTTGTCTGTATTCATGTGGATCTATTCCTAGGCTCCCTTCTGTTCCATTGCTTCTGTTCTTTTGCCAGTGCTACACTATCTTGATTACTGTAGCTTTATAATATATCTTGAAGTTGGGTATTGTCAGTCCTCCAACTTTATTCTTTCAATTTTATGCTGGCTATTACGGGGCATCTTTTTATTTTTAGTCATTCTAATAGGTATGTATTGGTATCAAATTGATATTTGCATTTACCTAATGTCTAAAGATGTTGAATATGTTTTCATGTGGTTATTTGCCTTTTGTATATCTTTGGAGAAATGTCAATTTAAATCTTTTGCCCATTAAATAAAATTGGATTGTTTTCTTATTGAATCTTAAGTGTTCTTTATGTTTTCCAGATACATCTGTCTGTCAGATATGTCCTTTGCAAACATTTCCTCTATGGCTTGTCTTTTCATCCCTTAAGTGTTTTTGGAAGAGAAGTTTTTAATTTTGATGAAGTCCGTTTTACCAGTTTGTTCTGTTACGTATTGTGCTGTTTGTGGCGTGTCTAAGAAATCTTTACCTAACTCCACAAAGGTAATAAACTCCTTTACCTAAGGCCACAAAGATTTTCTTCTATGTTTTCTTTCAGAAGTTTTGCAGTTTTAATTTTATATTTAGGTCTATGATCCATTTGGAATCAATTTTTTATATAATGTTAGGTGTATATTCAAATTCCTATTTTTTTATTGCATATAGCTATCCAGTTGTTCTAGCACAATTTGTTGAAAAAGCTATCCTTTCTGTACTGTATTTCCTTTGCACCTTTGTCATAAATTAAATGCCCTTGTATGTGGAGGTTTATTTTTGAATACTCTATGTATTCTGTTTCATTGATCTATTTGTCTGGCTGCCAATACCCCACTGTTTTGATTACTGTGGCTTTAAAATAAGTGATGAAATCAGGTGGTAATGTTAGCCTACCAAATTTCTTCTTTTTCAAAGTTGTTATGACTGTCCTAGGTACTTTGTATTTCTCTGTGAGTTTTTAAATGAGCTTGTCAGATTCTACCAAAAAAAAAAAA
>NC_138893.1:58261451-58413951 GCF_965194825.1 Balaenoptera physalus | reverse complement strand
ATGAGTCAGGAGACTTGCCCCTTCTTAACATTCCCTCTCGCCATTTTTTTTGTTATCTTTTTAACCAGACACACGTTTGAGGTTTTGTTTTTTCTTTTTTGTGTGTGTGCATTTTTTTTCTTGGAACGGGCAAGGTGGGGTGGTAGCTGAAGAGGGGAAAGGAGAAACTACTGAACACTTTACTACAAACTATGCTGCCTCGGGACACGAAGCACAGATTTTCTTACAAAGGCTGTTATTCTCTCCCTGCTTTCAAGTCCACCATTTGCAGTTTCATTATGGCAACCCCACCTCCATGTCTATCTTCAGGTACTGCTCTGTAGCATATTTGTGACCCCTCCCTCCATTACTAATGTAAGTCCTCCTAATATCCATCTCAAGCTCTTCTCCTCAGGGAATGCTGATTAACCCCACTTAGTGTTGATTGCCAATAACACTTAAGCCCCCTGGACTTCATTAAGTGTTATTCTTTAAAAATACATTTAAAATAGCTTCAGATGCAAATTAGGAAAATAAGTCATAATGTATATGTTGTAGTTTATACAGTGATATCTTCCATTACATATTTTATTTTTTTTAATATTTATTTTATTTATTTATTTGGTTGTGCCAGGTCTTAGATGCGGCAGGTGGGTTTCTTAGTTGCGGCATGCATGTGGGATCTAGTTCCCTGACCAGGGATCGAACCCAGGCCCCCTGCATTGGGATTGCAGAGTCTTAACCACTGCGCCACCAGGGAAGTCCCCCATTACATATTTTAAATATACTAGAAATAGGGTGACTTTTCACGTATTGATATGTTTAGTTAGTTTCCAAGATGAAAGATCTGGAGAGGAATCCTGCAGCTATAAAGTCATTTTATCGGACTTGTTTTCTTTGCTTGTTGTGATTGCCGGGACTTGCTGAAGTTGATCCCAGCTTGGAAATTGGCATGTATACTTTTGCAGAATGGTTCTTATAAGGACAATGAAAATGTGGTCATTGAAAACTGTTTCAGAAAATGTATTGCTCCTGCTATGATGTTAAAAATGGTAATTTTTAAAGGTTATGTCCACTCTACCTAAGTTTAAGTATAAATTGGATGTTTTTTAAAGCTGTCTTGTCTACTTCTTGGTGTATTTTAAATTCGAAATGGATCTTTGAACACTTGCACCCTGCTAGACCAGTGGTCACTGGGTTCCTTGGTTTGCCACTAGAGCCATCTCCACTCTGGTAGAAAGTAAGGTGACTCATGTCGTTTGGAGGTAAGGCAAATACTTTGCACTAATTTCCCCCCATCCCTTCTCCATTACTGTCAGCTCCCTAGCCATCACTGCCCTCACTTCTCCAGAGGCAAAGATGATGTAATTGCAGCACCTTTTCCTCTTTCTAACACAGAAGATTTAAAGTTGCCCTTGGCAGATACCCTTTGGGATGTTCTTTTGAACTTTTGTTTACTGGTGGACACCACGCTGATTTGCCTGCTATTTTAGGATTACTGGATTGCAGTCTTCTAAACAACAAAGAACCAAGTCTAATTTATGTTTAGCAAAATACTGGTTGTAGTAGAAATTTGTAAGTTTGTGGAATGCAGTATATTAGGATTGAATGACTTTGAGGAATCCTTTAATGTATGCTTTTGAATAAATTTTTTGCTCTTGTAGTTCTTAAAGTCCACTAGAAAGAGAACTGGGGTTGTTGGTTGGTTGGTTGGTTGCTTTTGAACCTTGCAAGCAGTTAAGAACTCTTCACCTTTCCACGAACACCCCCCACCCCCATCGTTCTCCCTTGCTTCCAGTTGTCGTTGATCCTGATCTCCAGACCCCCCACCCACCCCCCGCCCAGTAATGAGTTCCTTAGTGGTTCTTAAATAGGGTGCAAATCAAGCGGTCTTCGTCCCCACCGCGGCCCACGTGGGGCTAGTTTGGGGAAGACGCAGCTGAGTAGACAATTTCGCAGGGTGACTCATTCTCAGCACCGACCATCGCTTGTAAACCCGCCAGGGAAAATATGCCAGACATTGTTATGATGAAAACAACTGGGAGGGGTCGGTGGTGAGGAGGAGAAGAACTGAGATAAAATTTGGTCAAATCTACCGTCGCTCTGGAACCCGAGCGGCGGGGCGGCCGGGGGTACCTGCGAGGAGCTCGGGCGGGCGGGCGTGGCCTGCGGGCGTGGCCTGCGGGCGTGGCGGGGGCGGGGCCGCGCGGCGGCGCCGGCGGTTGGAAGGGGGTGGAGTTGCCCTTGGAGGCGGCACCGGCCCTGGGCCCGAGGCCCGCCGCGCCCTATCGGGCCCGAGTCGAGTGGCCCCGCGGAGCCGGCGCGCTCCCGCCTGCAGGGGGAGGGCGGACGGGGCGCGGGGACCGGCCAGGCCGCGGCTAGGCGCTGTTTCTCTTTCACTTTCCTTCCCTCTGAGGCCGGCGCGCTGGCGGCGAGGAGCGGCGGTGGCGGCAGCCGCGGGGTAGGTACCCGGCTGGCTGGAGAGCGGCCGAAGGGCCGGAACTCGGCCGCCCCTGCGCTCCCCGCCCAAGTTTGCGCCGGGAGCCGGAGCGGCACCTCCAAGCACCTGCCGCGGCAGGCCCCGCCTGGAGCCGGGAGAGCTCTTCGGGGGCGGGGACGGGGGTGGCCTGCCGGGGTCTGGGGGCTTCGAGGTCGCGCCTTGCGCTCGGGGGCGGAGAGGGCGGCGGGCGCACGGCCCTGGGAGAGGCGGCGCGTCCTCCCAGGAGCAGCCCCGGCCCGGCCCGAGCGGCGCGTCCGCCGGGCCCTGGCCGCGCACCTGCCAGGCGGGCGGGGAGGCTTGTGCTGGGACCGCCTAGGGCAGTGCTACCGGGTCCTGCCGGAGGACGAGGAAAAGTTCCCTCCTGCCCCCGCCCCGTCACTTCAAGTACTTGTTTCCTTTAACCTTCTTGGTGACAGGGCTCTATGGTTTAAGATCATAATCCCACCCCGGGTCGGGACTGTGCATGTCTGCTTTCAGAGGACTTTGTCTGACTTTGGAGCTTCGTAGCAAACCTGTGAGAAAGGCAGGGCCGTTAATCCCAGTATATAGAGGAGGAGGCCGAGATCCAGGCACGGATAATAAGTGCCTTGCTGCAGGTCATACAGGGGCTCAGGACCAGAACCCAGACCCCCCGTCTCATAATTACGCTCTCTTTCTGTTACACCCTCGACACGATTTCCTGAGTGGATAGGATGATTACTTGCAGAACCTATTCCGTGCATATTCTCAGTGGCGATGTGTCTGTCGATGGAAGATGGAACGATGCCTTTTACCTCTCCGGTTGCTTTGTACTTAATCTATGAGTTAATAGCTGAGATAGAAAAGTTTTTGTTTATAGAATTAACTTGGGAAGTCCACACCTTTTTTTCGTGTTGTGTTATCTAAGAGGACACGTTTGTTGTAAGAAACCTTTAAAACTTTTAAAAGTAACCATATGGACAAGTCATGCTAGACGTTTCTGGAAAAAAAAAAGTTAAAAGTTAAAAAAATTAATGACATTCAGTTTTTACAGTGTGCTAGCTATATGTATGTTGTCTCATTTAATCGTCACAACTGTAGGAGGCGCGCATTTTTGTTTTCATTTTACAGTTTAAAAAACCTTAAGACTTAGAGACGATAAGTAACATTGCCCAGGTTATACATTTACTAAATATGACTGCTGTCTGTTTAAGATTTTGCAGTCTAATAGAGGAGATTAAGAATGAATGTAACTGTAAATAAGAATAGAAGGAAAACGTAACAGGAGAGAAATAAGGGTAAAAAAAAACCGGGGAGATTACACTGAGGATAGCTTTGGAAAAGGGTTTGAAGAATAGGTAGGCTCTAGATAGGGGAACAGAAGGGCTCTTTGGATGGAGGGCATAGGACCTGCAGAATGCACTATGGAAAGAGCCATCCTTCCAGTTTTCCTGAGCTTTGAATGGTATGTTAAGGTCAGTCTGTGGAGGGTCTTATACGACAAGCTGAGAAATTTAAAGGTTTCTCTGTTACAGAGTAAAGAGGAGACACTGACATTCTTTGAGAAGAGGATCCAAATGTGACAGAATAAAATAAACTTGGTAGAACATAAGTTGGGCTGCAGGTGGAGAGGTAATATTTGAGTAGGATGGCTGTGGATGGAATGGAAAAGGACATCCATTTGATTTGATTACCGACTAGGTGTGGAGTACAGAATGGAAATAGGGAGCATTTTGATAGGGAGGATAATGACTTCAATTTTGAATCTTTTAGCTTGTGTTGGCAGAAACTCCTAATAGAGCAGTCAAGCAGATAGTTAAAAGGCATTACTCAAGAGGTAAAGACATCAAAACCGGAGTTAATAGCCTCAGGTGTCATTTGTATAGAGGTGATAGTTGAGGCCTCAGGATTGGGTGAATTTGTCATTATTCTGACTTAATCATAGCAGGTTTACAAATTAATGTTACAGTGAGGGAAATGTTCTGTTCACCTGTTCACCCAGTTTGGAACATGTAATACTTGCTGCTAATACATTGGTGTTAATACAGTACGAGGAATTTGACACCTTTTTTTCTCGTCTTTTTAAAATTACTGTGGAAGAAGATATGGGAAAGCAGAACCACCAAAAGGAGTGATGACCAGCGATCTCATGAGAAGTCTGGATGTTAGTTCTCATGCCTCAGGACATCCAGTTGGGAACTCCACACCAGCTCCTGGGATCAGACTTTCATACACTTAATACCCCTGTTTGCCTGAACTACTAGAGCCAGTCCTAGCTAACCACGAATGGCTACCCAGAGGAAACACTTGGTGAAAGATTTCAATCCTTACATCACTTGCTATATCTGTAAAGGGTATCTGATCAAGCCAACTACAGTGACGGAATGCCTCCATACCTGTAAGTATTCTTTATTTTGTCATCTACCTGTCAGAAGTTTTGGGTTACACTTCTTCTTTTAAAACTACCACATTTTGGGTTTCTTTTTCCTCCAGATTTTAACTTTTAAAGCAATGAATATTCTAAGAATTAACGTTGCATTTATTTTCAGAATTGAATTTCTCACTGGGATTCCAGTGGTATGAATTTTTTCTTGTTTCTTTTTTAAATTGTTATAGTTGACTTTTATCTGATTTTAAAATGTTCTGAAAATCATAAGCAGTTATTGGTTATAGTTTTTTTTTATGTGAACTATTTTAGGTTTTCTCTTTTTAAAAATTTTACTGAAAGAATTAATATGCTCAGATTTTTTTAGGATATGCATACTTTAGTTCATTGTAGGTTTTTTAAAGTCACTTTATTGAGGTATGGTTGACATAAAAAAGCTATATGTGTTTAATGTGTATAACTTGATGAGTTTAGAGATAAGTATATACGCATGAAATCATCACATCAATGCCATAAACCTTATCCATCACCTCCAAAAGTTTTCTCTCACCCTCTTGTTTATTATTATTATTATTATTGTGATAAGAACACAACGTAAAATCTACCCTCCTAGCAAATTTTTAAGTGTACAACACAGTATTGTTAACCGTGGGCACTGTGCTGTACAGTAGATCTCTAGGACTTATTCATCTTGTATAACTGAAACTGTACCCTTTGACCAATAACCAACAGCCCTCAGCATCCCCTGGGAACTTGTTAGAAATGCAGATTATCAGGCCTTCCCCCAGAATTACAGAAACACTCTGGGAGTAGGCCCAGACATCTGTGTTTAACAATCCCTCCAGGTGATTCTGAAGCACGCACAAGTTTGAGAATCACTGTTTTAACGAATGATCATATCTGGAACTCCTGACAAGTTTCTTTTTCACCTGTCCTATCAGTAGAGAAAGAGACATTTTTATAGCCACTTAGGCCAGGATTTCACCTATTTTTTGTGTTTTTGCCAATATGAATTTATTTTCCTATTTCAGTGAAGGTAATTCCAGTAAGTTCTAGTTTAATGCCTGTTATGTGCACCAAAGTAGATACTTTATATACTTGATTTCATTTTAGCTTTACAGTAACCTTGAAGCAGTTTGGAGGGGATGTGGGGAGACAGAGAGGGTATAGAGATTATCTTCACTTGCAGGTGTGGAAGCTTAAGAGCTAAGTCACTTGCCCAGTCTCGCAGCTTATGAGTAGTAGACCTGTATTCAGCTCCAAAGCCCATGCTCTTTCTAAGATAACCTGGGACATTTATTTAATCCCCCCTGCAGCTATTCTCCCTCTGCTTAACTTACATACTATTATACCAGTAGTTTTAAACAGGGTTGCAAAAAAAGAATCACCTGTTAGTTGCTAAAATGGCAGATTTTATAAATATTTTACCACAAAAAAAAATAGTCACCTAGGAAGCTGTTTAAACATAAACATTTTCACAACTCCACCTGGAGAGATTGGTGGGTGTTGTGATGAGGTCTGGACATGTGTATTTCGGAAAACCTCTCCAAGTGATGTTGATGTATACTTTTTGGAGGTATCACTGGGCCCATGCTGTTCAATTACCAGTTAACTATGAACTGTCTTGAAATGCTCATTTACTGTTGCACTGTATCATTATCTAACTTGAACAGTTATCTGTTAAACATCATCAAACAGATATTTATTGAATACCTACCGTGTGCCAGGCACCATTCTAGGCACAGAGGATACAGCAGTGAACAAGGTAGTCAAAAATCTCTGCTCTCAAGAAAGGGGAAAACCAATAATAAACATGCCACGTTAGATTGTGTTAAATGCTGTGAAGAACAAAGAAGGATTGTAGATAGTAGGAGAGTTGGGGTTATTTTATATAGTGTGTCAGGGTTGACCTCTTTGATATGATGACATTTGGACAGAAACCTGAAGGGATTGAACTCTGGATATATGGGAAGAGCATTCCAGGCAGAGGGAAAAGCAAGTACACAGCCTTGAGGTGGGAATGCCCTTGGCAAGTTTAAGGAACAGCTAATCAGTGAGAAGGCTATTGCTGCAGGTCAGCTGAAAGATTATGGGGCCTTCAGCCAGGGTAATGAGGTGTGAGATGGAGGCAGGGAAGAATGATTGACTGTGGATGTATTTTGGAGGAAGAACCAGTAAGATGTGGCTACTCTAGAGTGGGGACTTTGTCTTATACTTTCCTGTTTCCCACTACACGACACATGACACCTGGACATGGTCCACAGTCTGTTTTGTTTTGCTTCTTCTGACATTAGTGCATTGTTTTTATATTTGGATTTCTCCAGCAAAACCTGCCAGTTCTGTTTGGCAGATGAGAAGAAAGCACAAATTCTCCAGTTTTTATCTATATAATACAGATTTTATATCTGTTCTTCTGAAAGAAAATTTTCTTTGGGACATAATGAAATCTCAGTTTAAATATTATTTTTTTAAAATAAATTTATTTTATTTATTTACTTATTTTGGCTGCGTTGGGTCTTCGTTGCTGCACGCGGGCTTTCTCTAGATGTGGCGAGCGGGGGCTACTCTTCATTGCAGTGCGTGGGCTTCTCATTGCGGTGGCGTCTCTTGTTGTGGAGCACGGGCTCTAGGCACGTGGGTTTCAGTAGTTGTGGCACTCAGGCTCAGTAGTTGTGGCTCGCGGGCTCCAGAGCGCAGGCTCAGCAGTTGTGGTGCACGGGCTTAGTTGCTCCGCAGCATGTGGGATCTTCCCAGACCAGGGCTCGAACATGTGTCCCCTGCATTGGCAGGTGGATTCTCAACCACTGCGCCACCACGGAATTTCCTAAATGTTACTTTTTTGAAGGAAAAACAAAGGATTCTAGAAGTATAAACAATAAGTTTATAAGCAAGGGTTATGTTTATGTTTGCAATGGCAATTTACGGTCTAAAGGGATAGGTGACCGTTTAACAGCTCGTGTCATTCTGGCCTGAAAAGTCCCTTGGCAGTCAGCAAGCCCCTTTACTGAGAGAGAATGAACATGGCAGAATTGTGATTAAAAGACACAAATATGGCCTCTTTCATCCACAGAGAACACAGAACAGTAGAGTAAATGATGGGGGAGTCAGGCACTCAACCCAGTGTCTTAGGAGACCTGAGGATTCTGTAGTGCTAAGCTTTATGCACTTTCTGGTCCTTGGATTTCTATATATTTTTTGGTTTGTATTCATACTGGGGCTTATAGGCAAAAACTATCCCACTTGCAAAGTATTCCCCTATTTGTGTTGATAAAATAAATAGTACTGTATAGCATGTTCCTTAATCATTGGTTGGCTCTTTGATGTTACCTGGTTTTCTTAGGTATAAGGTGGGACAGATATATGTGGTACAATGATTTGGGATCAGTATACAATAGAGAAGATGGCCAAATGGGACAGGAGGAAAGTGAGAAGTGTTAAGTGACATTGAAGTACCCCCTAATAGTTTCCATCTTGACTTGGGCATATAAAAAAATATCTTATTAAAATAACTTTGTACATAGACTATAATTTTATGATACTATAAGTAAAAAATGGGTAAACAATAGTTCTTATTATGAAAACTCATAATAAAAGAGAAAGATTTTGTTCTTACTATTCGAGTTTGAAATGTTTAAATGGAGCTTTATTATTGGTGAGCCAAATCAGACTTTAGGACCAGTCCCTTCAGAACTCTGGTCAAGTGAAGGAATAGTAATCAAGTTAGGGAATGTATAAAATATCAATAAATTTGGATGCTGGTAAGTGCGATGAAAATAAGGAAACAGAATGATGTAATAGCAGATATATGTCAGGATGTTGCAGCAGAATGAATGCCGGAGAAGGAACCAAAAAGAGTGTTTTCTGAAATTCCTAAAGCCATGGACCCAAGGCCTTCTCAGGCAGGGACATAAATGCTTGGGCCTGGCTGCAGTGGAGGTGCTTTGGGGTGGGAGGTGTAGAGATCATGAGTGGCTCTCCCTGCTTTGATATGGATAAACGGAGTTACTTTACTCTTTCAGATTACTCTGCACATGCATCTTGACTCTTTCTCTCTCCTCAAATCAGTTTGTTGATTCCCTGTTCTCCCATTAAGAAATTCTGGAGCTAACACTGCTTGGCTTCCCTGTGGATGTAGAAACAAGGGCCAAAATGACAGCAGACTCTGTCTGACTGCAGCAGCCCTTGGTGTTCTTAGCACTCAGCTCTGTGGAAGACAGAGAAAGGGGCAAGCCAGTCAGAAGGAAGGGGGAGGCAGAGATGGCAGCGCAGAATGTCCCACGCTTCTGTCAAGGAGTCGCAAAAAAAAAAAAAAAAAAAAGGGCTTATAAAAGCCCCATCTGTAAGTAGGCTCATACCTCAACTACTAATACCAGCTCCCTTCAGCAGACCAAGGACGTTTGGTAAAAAGATAATAAAACTTTAAAATGAGGTAAAAATTTAAAATACAGGTGAGTTTTCCGTTTAAATGATCACTTAATGCTAGATGAACTAAATCCACATGTCTATGAGGTAATTTTAACAACCTAACAAATGTGTGGTTTGTTAGGTTACATGTGGTACATGTCTATGAGGTAATTTTTACAACCTAACAAACCTAAGGAAATAAACTTGTTCACACAAATAATTATTGAATTCTCTAAAATAAAGAATTAGATGTCAGGCACTTTGCTAGCCGGTGGAGTAGAGTGGTAAATAAGATAAATTTGGAACTTAAACTCTGCTAAGCAAAACTCAGAAGCCAAGAAGAAATTTCTACAGGTGTATTTGGATCTATTTTTTTCTTTTCTATGTGAACTCACCTCCTCTGAGACTTCAACTACCTATGCTGATGTCTGCCAAATCTTTATTCTGAGCGTCAGAATCCCACTGGATGTCCACTTAGATGTCCTGAAGCCTCCTGGAACTTAACATGACCTAAAAGTGAATGAATGGGATGCCAGCATTCAGTTGTCCAAGCAAGAAATATGCTCCATGCTTGACTCTTTACCCTCACTAACAAAACAGGGACAAAGTTCTGTCTGGTCTCTCTCTGTAATCTCTCTTGAATCTGTCCCTTCACTCTCATCCCCTGTGACCTTTCTCGCTCAGGCCCTCATTCCTTCTCACCGAAGTCCCTGTAGCCCACTCCTAAGCTGTGTCAGTGGTGATCATTTACAAGGGCTTACTGTCTTCATCGCTCACACTTCAGCCACCCCAAAATTTCCTAAAGGTACTCTACTGCCCTCAGGATAAATTAAAGCTACGCAGCTGTGACTGATTTCTGCCCTCTCCCTCCCCCCACCACCTGACACACACACACTGCACACACGTGGTTCAGCTGCTTGCTCTGCTTGGAACGTCTCCTGTATGCCTGGCTAGCAGCCGCCCATCCTTTAAAGCTCGTCTACTCCAACACATGCCACCTGTCTACTCCCATAGGCAGATTTAGCTTAAGTGTATCCTTAGTACCTGGTACTTGAGTGCTCAGTAAAAGCTTAAATGAATAAATAAATGGTCAGTCAGTTGATTAGTTTATTGTGTGTTTTTCCTTCCCAAGATTCAAATGCAGTGAAAGGTAGCTTGAAAGGCATGTAGATAGTGTGGGTTAGGAATTAACGGATTTTGAGAAACTGTCTTCTAAAACATAGGTGGGAGCTTTGTGGGTCATGGGTAGGGAGAGGGAGAGGCGCAGGACTGGGGAGTAGAGATTGGTGGTTCTAAATTAAGGGATGCTCTCTCTCTTGCACCAGGGTCCTGAGAAATCTTTGCGGTTGCTTAGAGTGTGTTTGCTGGTGGTTGTATAGGTTGTTGACTTAAAATGAAAGACTTTTCACTTAAACTAAGAACAAAGGAGCTTTGTTCCAGCAGCTAAAATGTGCAGAGCACAGTGCATTGGTTCTTAACTCTTTTGTGGCTAGAAGCCTCTTTAAGAATCTGATGATTCTTTCCTCAGAAAAAAGGGAAGGTTATAGACATGGAATTCTGTGGTACAGGAAAAGAAAGCTTTCTTCTTTCTGCCTTTTCAGAAATTATGGTGGTAGTCCCTTAACTAAGATGAATTCTTTGGAAAAACATTGTTGTATTTAGTTTTCAATTTATGTAAAGAAGAAGGGTTAATTGATAATTAAATATAATTGATGTGACAGTTAAGGGACTTGGTAATTTTATGTAGTACTGTGTAAGAATGAAGGAATAATTTAATCATAAGATGGTAAAATTTAAGTTCTACCATCATTTATTGTTTTTTGAACAAGTATCATAAATACGCAAGTATTTAATTAAGGTACAGAGAACTGTTGATATGTTGATACTCAGTGTTTAAAAATCTTATGCCACATATACTTGCTATTCAAAGTGCAGCCTCCAGACCAGCAGCAGCGTCACCTGGGAGCTTGTTAGAAGTGCACATTCTCAGGCCTTACCATAGACCTGCTGAATCCGGATATCTGGGGAGAGGGCCGGAAACTGGTGTAATAACAAGCCCGTCAGGTGATTTTGTGATTCACTAAAGTCTGAGAAGCACGCTCTGGACCAGACATTAATAATAACCAGCGTCTCTAGAAGTAGGCAGTTTGTACTTTTAATCATACAGTAATTGAAGTAAATGCTAATAAAATTAAGATAATGGCTGTTATTTATTGAATGTTATATTGGGGGTCATGGGCTTTACGTGCATTGCCTTATTTAATCTTCCCAAGAACCCTTCTAGTTAGGTGGTATTATTAAATCAGTCAGCAAATGTTTATTAGCACCTACCTTGTGCCAGTCATTACTCTAGGCAGTGGGAAGACAGCAATAAACAATACAGATATAGTCTGTCCTCCTAAATTTATGTTGCAATAGAACAGACAAAAAGCAAGTGAATGATATAATTTTAGATTCTATGTATAACACATGCTATGAAGAAAAATAAGACAGAATAAGGTCTTGCTTGGAAGTTACCATCTGAGCAGAGAGCGTAAATAATAGGAAGGAGCAAGCTATGAAAAGTTTGAGGGAAGAGTATTTCAGATTCTCATGCTAGTGTTTTTCACAGAGACAAAACTCAGAAAGGTTAGGTAACACAGCTAATAAGTGCTAGAGCTAGGTTCCTATTCCTGTCTGACTCAGGTGCCTCTTCATAATAAATTGGGATATTTGCTAATTTTATTTTTTCTTCTTTCTGCTAGTCTACATTTTCTGAAATTTCTTTAAGCAGCATGTGAATTTTCAAAATATATATAGTAAGCCTCTTCTAACTATGTTTTCATGACTGTATACCTGTCATTATGTACCCAATCAGGATCTGAATTTATTAATAATTCTGAATGATAGCCATTATAATGAAGAAGAGATATAAATTGAACTTTCCAAGGATGTATTCTTTATAAAATTTGATTTTTAGAGTCAAGACTTACTTGTTTTTAGAGTAATAATCAAAGGCCTAAATAGGAACCGTACTTAAACCGTACTTAAACCTAAATAGAAACCGTACTTGAAACTGTACTTTCACTAGGTGCAAATATAATGTTCTAGGGTTGTGGTAGAAATGAGGTCATTGGTATAACTGATGTTACATATTTCAAACAATATTTTGGCAGAAACTAGTCATTCATGAAAATGATTATAGTGTTCATTTTGATGATTCTTTTTAAATAGGAAAGAATAATTATAGGCCTTAATCTTGGTGTCATCTATTATTGGTAATAATGTTAAGAAGAATTATATCAGATGTATGGTTCTTTTAGCTTTTGAAACTGTGCATTAGATAGTAAAGAATGTTTGAACAGCTGAGCAAAGATTCATAGTGGACACTAAAAGACAAAACTAGGGGATAACAAATAAGTTGTCTTCTGTATTGGTTTCTGAGAATAAATTATATCTAGGTCAGGATGAGTTGGAACTGATACCAGTGATGGATTGAGAGAAAAATATGTAACCTAACAACCAAATGTATTCAGAGTTAGAAATCGTGGTCGGTGTACAGGTATGTTTAAGAGTCTAGCACAAAGGTTGAGTGTAAACATTATGAACAAGTAGAGTCCAACCAGTGTAGAGGAGGCAAAAGATAATTTCTGTTTGGGTACTTTGAAGATGTATCATATCTACTGGTGTTTTATAACATACTGGTTTTTGCCAGACTTGTGTGTATATATGTATAAGAAATTCAGAAACCAGTGAACAAAGCTATGTTCTCTCAGACTGCTCAACTGCTGACATTACTCGGTTAATAGAAAATGATCATTTTATTTTAGAAAATTATGTAGCTTATATTGAATTAACTCATTTTAATTGTCAAGAAAATTACTAGTGAATTCAGAATCTCTTCCCTTGCCTTAGTTGAAAATCTAGGCTGATTTCTGACTTGACTACAGTAGTACTCCTGTGAGTCCTAAAATCGTGGCTCCCTCTGCTATTCCTAACCCCTGTGTCCTCATTTATTCCACAAATATTTACTGAGCACCTCCTCCTCCAGGTACTACTCTGGGCACCTGGGACACATCAGGCAGCATAGTAGGCAGTAAGTCAGAGTGTATAAATGATGGTACACTCTGGTGATAAATGCTACAGAAAAAGGGAAGGTCAAGCTGGGTACAGGGAATTGGGCAGTCAGTGAGAAGGTATGACCACTTAAGGTAAGCCTGTGCTCAGGGTAGCCTCATCAGGAAGGTGGCAGTTGAACAGATTTAAGAAGGTAAAGGAGTTGGCTGATCAGATACCTGATCCCAACCAGTTGGGAGTTGGACATATGAGTCTGGAGATGATCAGCATTTAGATCATATTTAATCAGTGAGAGCGTCAAGGGAGTGAGCATAGATGGAGAAGGGGTGATGGCCAAGGCTGAGCCCTGGGTGCGGAGGGGGAGGAGGCAGTGAGGTAGGAGGAAAACAGAGTGGGTCCTGGGAGACAAACCAAACACATAGTGTCGAGGAGGAGGGACCGGCCGAGTCAGTTGTGTTGAGTAAGATGGGACTGAGGAAGGCCCAGGCTGAGCAGCACAGGCGCCATGGATAATCTCGCTGAGCACTTTCAGTGGAGTGGTAAGGAGTGGAAGTCTGGGTGGGTGTGAGAGGATGGAAATGTTTTAATTTCATTGTTTTGATAATGTACAATGATTATGTAAGTCTTTCAACTTAATGAAGGTAAAGAAGGGGAAGAAAAAAGAATGGGAAGAGAGGTATTAGAGAGAGAGTATAGGTAACTCTGAAATGGAGTGATAGCTGACAAGGGAAGTAGGGTCAACAGAAGTTTGATTCTTTTTTTTAAAAGATGGGGAAATAATGTGTTTGAATGTTGATAGGAATCTTCAGCAGATAGCAGAAGACTGACACAGGCGAGAGAGAAGCAATGGAGCAATGTTCTCGGGTCGTTGGAAGGGGGTCTAGTGAACAGAGCAGAGATTGACACATGAAAGTTCTAGAAACAGGCAAGACCACAAAGTTTAGATGTTAGTGAGTGAGTAGGTATGGTGCTATAAATTCTGTTTCCTTTTTTTTTTCTTCTTTCCTTTTGTTTTCAGTAGAACAGGAAGTGAGGTCATCAGTGGAGAGTGGAGATGGGGGAGGATAAGTGAGGGCTTGAGGAGAGAGGAGAAAAGGTATGAAGTATTGGTGAAGAGCATATGGAATTAGGGCATTGAGGGTAACTGCCTGGCAGATGAAGGACCCATTTTTGAGGGTCATGGTCATGAATTTAAGGTGAGAGACCAATCAGCATGATGCATGTTTTTCTCCCACAGTGTTCAGCTGTAATCTTGCAGAGCAGAGTATGCAGAGAGTTGGATTTAGCTAGGGTTAATAGTTTAACTGAGCAAGTATGACAAAAGAAGAGAAGGGAAGAAGAGTTGAAGTAGAGCAAAGCTATTTAGAGTCTGTGTGAGAAAGTGATTATCTGATTGGTCATGGAATTTATGTTGATACGGAAGGGAATGAGGTCATTATTACACTCACTGACCTACTAGAGTCTGCCCTCACCCTGGAGTCCCACTTGACTCCATAAGCCTGTCTGTGGAAGGCCCTCCTGGGCTTTGTGGTCTCCTGACCTGCTTGGTCTCAGATTCCCCTACTGTGCTGAAGCCCCAAGACTGTGTCCTGACCCTGTCCAGCAGGCTCTGCCTTGCTGCCTGTCCCTCTGTCCTGGCAAAAACAAGAATAAAGCATTCTCCTCAGTAGAAAGTAATGCTATCCTTAGTGTTCTCCAAGAAATTGCAGCTCATGTAGGCCTTTGAAAGAACTGTGCCACGTATAACATAAGATGTTCATTAGTTCCTTATATGAATAAGACCAGGAGATACTGTCTCATGGAAGCAAATTACAGCTATTCTGGAAAACTTTAAAAATAAATAATGTCAGTTTCACATGTAAGTATGTATCAAAAGCAGCAAATTGATACCTTTTCTCTTCGCAGATGACCACAGTTTACTTATAAACTGTTAGTAGATAACAGACATATTTTTCAAAGGTGAACTGTATCAAATGAGTGTTATTAAGAAAGGCACATGAAGATAGTGATGTGCTTAAGGAAGGAGGGAAAAATATGCTTCTGTGTTGACAGATAAAACCAACACACTCAGGTGATTTTAACGAAGTCAGCCTTTGATCACTTTTAATAAACAGAGCATTACTAATGAATGACACGACCAAGGACATGAGAGAAAAGACTGTTATTGGTTTATTATCAGTGATAGCAGAATTGGTGCTCAAGAAGAGAAGTTTCCGTAGATCACTGTGTCATTAAAAGCTGGGAAGTTAGCTTTCTATGAGAGATGTGGGCAGACCATACATCCAAGATAGCAACAACAAATGGGCTTTGTACCTGTTGTGAAGAACCCGCTCCCCTCCAGAGCTTGAAAATACAAAAAATAGGATAGCCTTTTAATAGTTAAACTATGGAATCAATATAAAATGGTGCTTCAGAGCAGGTATATGCAAAGTGATCAGGAAGAGACACAACAGGGTTTCTTCTAGACCAGTGGGACTGTGCTAGAATTGTACTAAACATATAAAGTTAAGGAAGGAGTGTATAATGTGAAAGCGTTGGTCAATCTTGGACCCTCAACCCCAGAAAAAGAAGTATCATACATGCAAAGATAGGCAGTTCCCACTCAGGTGAAGCAGTGTGCCATAAATATCATACTTGAGTTGCAAAACTATCTCTAGGGTGAACAGGGCTGCAGAGGGTTAATACCAGTACATGATAAGACATTTCAAGTTCCATTAGCAAGGTCATCTGTTACTTAAGATAGATGCGTCAAACTAATCATGGTCTGATGCCATTCAATATTCGATTACTGATTCTTTTTATTATGATTTTATGCTCATCCAGCAATCTAACTTAGTGATAGCTCGTATTTATTTAAGTTACCACTCGTTTACACATTTTACATGTATTATCTCATTTAATCCTTCTAAGAACCCTGTGAGATAGATACCCTTGTTATCTCCCAGTACAGAGAAGCACAAAGTAATTTGCCTAATGGCAGAACCTGGGATTCAGATGCAGCTGTCTGCCTCAAGATTATCTTTTATCTAGAACAACTGTGCCATACTGCCTGGGCTTCTCATGTAAGTCTGCATTATAGAGAGAGAACACATTAATCCCATATTCTTTTGATTATGTTTTGTCCTGTGTCGGTGATTCCCTAGTGGTGAATGATAAAGTGGCTTCTGGTTAGGATTTGGCAGAGGGCCACATCCTGGAATGGGGCGGCCTCGCTGAGGCAGTAGCCGGGAAGGATTTTGTGGCGGGGTTGTCCCGGTTGTCTTCTGGCTGCTTCAGTGAGCGCTTTGCACAGTTAGAGTCCTGGCGCTCATCTCCCAGAGATTTTGCTTTAATTGGTCTGGGATGGGGACCATGAATCCGTTCTTTTAAAAAATCTCATTGGTGATTGTGGTGTCCATCTGCATTTGAAAACCACTGCTTTAGATGACACAATGACTCTTTCCCTGCTAATTTGTATAACAACCTAGTTCAAATCTAAGACATGGTAAAAGGAACGATTTCACTTAGTAAGCTTTGGCTGCCCAAATGGTTTAATGATGGTCGTGATGAGCTAAATATAAAGATCAGTTAAAAATATGAAATCCTGGTGCTCGGGACCAAATGGTATTGATTTTAAGATGCGTTGTGTAGTGGTTTGGATTTTAGGCCTTGAGCTGCACATCCAGCGTGGGGTTGGGTGCCCTGTCTGCTACACGGCTGGGCAGATGTGGGCAGCCTGCTCAGGCTCTCCGGTATCGCACTCCTCCTTTGCCAGAGGAGGATGATAGCAGTCCACACAGTGAGCCACACAAAGCCCTGAGCCTGATACTTGGTTAATGCTCAGTAAATGTTAGCACTTGTTACCATTTAAGTGCTTTTCCAACTGGGGATATCTTTGGTGAGCCTAACTCCCTTTCTGACCAGGTGTTTCTGCTGGCTCCAGCATCTCTCTATACAGTGGCTGGTGAGGATGAAGTCTCTCCTTGGTCTCCACACACAGTCTTAACCGCAGACTGGGACCTTTTTAAAACATCATTCTTGGACCAGTTGAGTTAGCCAGTACCGCAGTTGAGCAGTTAGACAGCTTAGTATTAAATCTTTAAGATATTTTTAAAATGTGTTTTTCAGCTCGTATAAACCAAATTATAAACTAAGAATCAAAGGTCAGTTTTGTAGTGATGAGTTTTTTTTTAAGCGTCTAAGGGAAAGCAAATTCTCATTTTACTTTTTTTTTTTTTTCAGTTTCACTGAACTTCTGGCCTATATTTCCTTAGGTTCTAATTTATATAAGTTTGTGCTTTATTTAACAGCTTTTAAAAGCATGTGGGAGATGTATTTCTAGAATTTTTTTTTAAGAATATATAAGCTACTTAAAAGGGCTATTTTGTGTAAAATATTCAGTTTAAAAGGAGTTCTAATTCTACAAGTGGACATATTTAAGGCTCCCAAATTAAGGGATAAGGCATTCTTTTTCTGTATACTTTAGATATATAGATATAAAGTTAGAAGACAGTGTAGCATATAGTTATGCATTGGGTAAGAAAATGGGCTCTTGATTCAAATCCTGGCTTTCGCCACTTACTGGCTCCATGATTTCTGGCAAATTGCTGAAGTTCTCTATTCAGTTTCTTCATCTGTAAGAGGCCTAATAATATTACCTAATTAATGGGGTTTTAATGAATATTAAATTATGAAATTGTGTCAAATTAAATATATTTTGAAGTGTTTGGGTGGTACCTGTTACATAAACCTTTTAATTGTTAATGATTATGATGAAAATGATGGCATCCACCACCAAATCATCTGAACAAAAAAGAAAACTAGAGTAAAAATATTATATTTCAACATCTTAAATTTTTCTCTTAAACTATTTGAAAAAAATTTAATTAAAGACAATTATGGGCCTTAGCATCTGTAAAAAATTTTTTTAAATTCTTTTAATGTAATATTTTATGTAGTAAGGTTAATTCCTATGCCCTATGGGATGGCTTATCTGTCATGTTTACTTGGTGGTCAGATTTAGCAGAGATGCTAAAGATGTTTTGGGGGGATGGTATTTCTACATTACATTCTTTTCCTTTGTAAAGTTAAAAATATTTTTTTTAATCTGCAAAATTTGACTTCATATCAGAAAACCTGGATTCAAGTCTCTATGCTGCCATTCATCAGGGAAGGCAGGTTACCTAGCTTGTAAAAACCTCTTCTCCTTCATCTGCAAAAGAAGAATAAGATACTGTATCTCAAATGTTGGTGTGAAAAATAAATTCACCTCCTGATGGGGCTTTCTATCTCCCTCTGTTCAGCACTGTTCAGTAGAAATAAAATGTGAGCCACCTGTGTAATTTTAAATTTTCCAGTAGCCACTTAAAAAAAACAAATGAAATTAGTTTTAATATATTTTATTTAATTCAATGTCTAAAATATTATCAATTCCACATGTAATTAATATAACAATTATTAATGAGATTTTTTTCATTCTAAAAATCTGGCATGTGTTTTACACTTACAGCACATCTCAACTTGAAGTAGCAACATTTCAAGTGCTTGGGAGCCACATGCCGCTAGTGGCTATCATGTTGGACCGTCCAGATCTAGAATACAGATTAATATGCCCCATCAGCATCCCTGAGCACTGGGGCTGCCTTGGCCTTAAGCAGCCTTATTCTTGAAACTGTGTGCACCTCTGGACAAATGAGCCTCACATTTCTTTCTTGAACAACCTAGATTAATATCTTTGCCCCTGGGAGGATAGGCTCCTGCCCTTAGCCTTTTGGCTGACCCAGATGAAGACTTGCTCTGGGCATGTCATGTGCCTCTCTGTTTGACCAAGGCCAGTAGACAACCAGGAATTCCTGAATACCTTGAGCATGATAAACCTTTTGAACAACAGAGCCCCAGGGCAGGATCAGAGATTCAGGACAAGATCAGGCTTTATAATACCCCTTCATTCTTGCCTCTTATCTGTACTATTTGCCTTCTTTCCCAAATTTCAGAGATTGATCTAGTGTCCCTGGGAAAAGAGCAAATACCAGCAATCTGCAAAAGAATTGAGCTTTTTTTCCTTCTACCTCAGTATGGCTTAGCAAGGTAGCCCTCCCTCCCAAACATTAACTTTTTAAAAGACATTTAGAATGTTTTGGAGGCCAAGAAATTTGGAGGACAGATATATTCATATCTACGCTTTTTCTGTTTTAAGGTTTTCTAATACTGTCTTCATCCAAATTTTGTGAGAATTATAGTAAAGGGTTGTTACCGTAATAGCTGTATGTCATGGTAAAAAGAGGTAGAGAATAGGGGACTCGGGTGTACTCTTACAACAAAAAAATCTGCTCAGATGGTACCTTCTTAGGAAGTCCTACCCTGATCACTCTTACCTAACATATAGCTACCAGCCCTCAGCACGCACGTGTGCGCTCTCGTGCTTTTTCCTCTCTCTCTCTCTCTCTCTCTCTCTCACCCTCTCCCCCTCCCTCCCTCTCTCCCCCTCCCTCCCTCTCTCCCTCTCTCCCCCTCCCTTCCTCTCTCCCTCCCCCTCTCCCTCCCCCCTCCTCCCTCTCCCTCTCCCTCCCCCTCCTTCTCCCTCTCCCTCCCTCTATCCCTCCCCCTCCCTCCCTCTCTCTCTCTCTCTTGCACACGCACACACACCCACTCTATCATTTTTCTGTTTGTTTTGTAAATATCACTTATTACTAACTAAAATTCTTTCACTTCCCAAATAGAACATAAGCTCCATAAGGGTATGGACTTTGTTTTGTTTACCCCTGCACCCCCAACTTCTAGTACAATGCTTGGCTATTGAATCAATGAATAAATAAGTGAAAGGAAATACCAAGATATTATTCTCTGTATGTACTGATCATTTTAAAATTAGTTACTGAGGAGAATTCTTCCCTGACCATTGTTGCTCTGACCAGTATGTGTGATGTGTTTGAATTTTCAGACGTAATCTCAGTGGTAGGAATCCTAGTGTTTACTCTTGATCAATTGTTTACATAAACTTTTACTTCTTTTAGATAGTGTGGGGCTTAAGGAGGGGGGAAAGTAGTTTGTAATGGAGTTGTAAAAGGGGGAGCTGATCAGTACCAGGTGAAAATTTAAGATTACACAGGGTAATAAAATGCAGGAGGAAGTATTGGAATAGGGAATTGGACTGAAAAATTCTTACAGTTCAGATGGTGTAAATATGTCAAAGGTTTTTGAGCAAGACAGTTGGTAGGTAAGAAGCTTAGGGAAAAGGTGGGAGAGATTCATAACCAGAAAGATTAGTATTATTTGGAGTATTATTTGGAGTATTATTTGGAGTATTACAGTATAGGCTGTATAGGCTTGTGGCCGAAAAGCCACAAATCATATTTCTGGTGTCTTTGTTTATAATCGTTATTTAAAATCTTAATTATCCCTTTCAGATTCTCAGTCATTCTTTCGGTTTACCTCTTGTGCTTTTGTACCAGCTTGATGTCACCACCCATACTTCGTGCCCCTTGGAATTACAGTGTCTGTGAGCACAGACTCATCATACTCTGCACAGGCCAGGAGTTCCGTTGTAGCTCCTGGCTTGTCCCAGGAGCACCCTGCCAGTAAAAAGTAATCCAGACATACTGAAAACTCTCAAGTATTATTAAGAACTATTTATGTTGCATTCAGATAAACTTTTAGTAAAAGAAATAAATGCAGGCTTACCAGCTTTTTTTTTTTTATAATATGTATATTTTTATTTTGCCATCCATCAATTTTGCTAATTTATCCAAGATCCCCTTGGATACCAAAATCTTCTAAGGCTCAAGTCCCTTACAGTTGGCCCTCCATATCCGCGAGTTCCACATCTGCAGATACCATCAGTCTTCTAAATAGAGCTACATAGAAAATCCATGGTTTTGTAATTAATAATTTCACACACACATAAATATTTGAATTTGAGATTCTGTATGTTCAAAGCTTACATTTATGAGTACTTTCTAGCCCTATTTCATTTTGAGATAATTTTAACAAGAATATTTTTTTGGGGGCTTCCCTGGTGGCGCAGTGGTTGGGAGTCTGCCTGCCAACGCAGGGGGCGCGGGTTCGGGCTCTGGTCTGGGAGGATCCCGCGTGCCGCGGAGCAACTGGGCCCGTGAGCCACAACGGCTGAGCCTGCGCGTCTGGAGCCTGTGCTCCGCAGCAGGAGAGGCCGCGATTGTGGGGGGCCCGCGCACCGTGATGAGGGGTGGCCCCGCTCGCCGCGGCTGGGGAGAGCCCTCGCACAGAAACGAGGACCCAACGCAGCCAAAAATAAATAAATAAATTAATTAATTAAAAAAATATATTTTTTTCATATTTCCAGTTTGGGGGTAAATTTCTAAAATCTCTAAAGATAACATACTAGATTTTCAAGTTTTTTCAACATTGCATGGAAAGTGAATCTTTAATTTACACAGATTTTGTGCTTCAGATTTGATTTTTATTTGGAGAAGAAAGGATGGGCCTGACTTACCAGCTTTTACCTTTCCTTGTCCTACTTCTTTAAATGAAAATCCTATCATTTTATGTAAACGCATCAGCTTTTTTTATAGTGCTATGAATAAATTGTTTGGTTTGTGAATATATTTAAGAAAAACAATAAGCAGAATAGTCTGTACTTTTTGTATTGTGGCAGTAGGCTTTACTTCAGTTGGGTTTTTTTATAGTGTTATAATGTTAAGGTTTTATTGATTAAAGAATGGTATTTTACATGTAGTAGATAATTTTTAAGGACTATTTCTAATTACATTAAGTTCAAATGATGTATTTTAACCTAACATCTTTTTTTCTTCTCAGTCTGTAAGACTTGTATTGTCCAGCACTTTGAAGACAGCAATGATTGTCCAAGGTGTGGCAACCAGGTTCATGAGACAAACCCATTAGAAATGTTGAGGTACGTAAATGTATTTTTAGTTCAACTAACTTAAATAAATTATATAAACTCTTAATTTTTATTATGCATCATATTCGTTAGCTCTTTGACTCAGTTAATGTAGGTTTTATGATTTTCATTTTAAAGCATTTTATTTCAATTTATTTTATTAAGAGGAAACAAAAAATAAGGCTGTGCATATTAAATATTTAAGAAACACATTTCCAAGTTAAAAATTATAACTTCATCTCAGGCTCTAAGTTACTTTAAGTTGCTTAAGTTGTAGTTATTTTCAGTATTTTAAATTTATTTATTTATTTTCTCTGTGTTGGGTCTTCGTTGCTGCACGTGGCTTTCTCTAGTTGCAGCGAGCGGGGGCCGCTCTTCGTTGTGGTGTGCGGGCTTCTCATTGCGGTGGCTTCTCTTGTTGTGGAGCGCGGGCTCTAGGCACACGGGCTTCAGTAGTTGTGGCTCACAGCTCTAGAGCGCAGGCTCGGTAGTTGTGGCACATGGGCTTAGTTGCTCCGCGGCATGTGGGATCTTCCTGGACCAGGGCTCGAACCTGTGTCCCCTGCACTGGCAGGCGGATTCTTAGCCACTGTGCCACCAAGGAAGTCCCCTATTTTCAGTATTTTAATATTCTACAAAATACTCTATATTTGCTGAGCTACACGGTAGTGGAAAGAGGGCAGACCTGATGGTCAGGGAGACTAACCTTGATACTATTAATTTTTAAAAATGTATCATATATTCAAAAAGAGTGTACAAACATTCATGTAAAATTTAAAAGAATTTTAAAAATGACTACCTTTTTACCATTTACTTAGTGGTGTAATCATTATACCAAATAAATAGTAATAATATGAAGAAGTATAATCATATATTTTTAAAGATAGAAGTGCTACATAAGATCCTAATCCAAATCCTTTTTCAAGATTAGAAATTGAAATTTATAGAAGTGACAACATTGCCTAAGGTCCTAGCAAACTCAGATGTCACTTCCCAGCTACAAGCCAGGTGTCCTCACCACTAAGCCCGTTTTCTTCCCACTGTTCCTACCATAGCTCTACCATAGATCAACTGTGCAATCTCAGGAAAGTACCCATTGAAAAACAGAATTAGATATTCTCTAGAGAGCCCTTATTAACTTCACCTCTATGTGATGTTTGCCATCATTCTGTAAGTCTGGATTTGCAAGTCTTACATTTTAGACTTCTTTTTTATGTTAGTGCCTATAGTTGGAATAATTTGTCTATAAGTAAATGTCTGGCCCATTGGTTTTCAAAGTGTGGTCCCCAAACCATTAGTATCTTATTAGAAATGACAGTTCTTGGGCCCTGCCTCAGACCCTCTGAATCAGCAGCTCTGAGAAGGTGCTGCAAGTGAAGGGAGGGACAGATGCCAGTTTTAAATAAAATGGTGAGGATAGGCCTCATTGAGAAGGTGAGATTTGAGCACAGAATTGCTGTCTCTGAGGGAATTAGCCATGCATAAATCTGGGGAAAGCGTGCCTGTTTCAGATCAGGGGAGCAGCCAGTGCACACGGCCTGAGTCAGGAGTTAGGAGGGCACCTGCAACTTGTCTGAGGAGCAGCAAGGGAGCCTGGGTAGTGGGCCAGGAGCTCAGAGATTGTGGACCTGATCTCTGATCTGAGCAATTAGAGAATGGGGTTGTCATTAACTGAGATAAGAAAGACTAAGGATAGAGCAGGTTTGGGGGACAGGTAGATGGGGAGTTTGGATTTGGACAAGTTGAGTCTGTTAATCATTTCAGAGAAGAGAGAAGTTGGCAGGTGAATATACATGTCTGTGATTCCAGGGGAGAGAGGTCTGGCTGGGGTTAAATATCTGGTAGTCTTCAGCATGTAGACAGTATTTAAAACTGTGGGACTGGATGAGATCATGTAAGGGTGTGAGTGCAGAGAGAAGAGTAGAGGACCAAGGATTGATCCCTGGAGCATTCCAACATTGAGAGGTCAGGGAGAGGAGGAAGAACCAGCAAAGGAAACTGAAAAGGCACAGTCAGTATAGGAGAGGGAAGATCTGAGTGTGCGGCTTGGAAGCCAAGCAAAGAAGAGGGAGTGGTGGACTGTGTCTGATGTAGTAAGGTGAAGACAGAGTTGACAGTTGGATTTAGCAACTTGGAGGTCATCAGCCTTGACAAGAGCACTTTCAGTAGAGCTGTGAGGCAAAAACTTAACTGGATTGTTACAAGAGAGAAAGGGAGGAAGAAGAATTAGAAACAGTGAGCATAGACAACTTTTTCAAGTTTTGCCACAAATGGGAGTGGGAGCAAAGAAATGGGATGGTAGCCATTCAGAGAAGTACAGTCAAGAAGGCTTTTCTATTTTGTTGTGATGTGGGAGAAATAATGGCATGTGTGAAGGGACTAATCCAGGAAAGAGCAGAAAGGTAATAATAGGAGAGTTGGGGAGAGGGGGCATTGCTGAAGCAGTGTTCTTGGGTGGTTGAGAGGGAGTGAAATCTAATAGAAGAGACTGGCTTCATACAGGTCATGTGTAGCAGCAGGTAGGAGGGCAGCGTAGACATGGGTGCAGATGCCATAGGTAGATGTGGTGGTCAGAGTCTGTGCAAGTTTGTGTCTCACTGAGGAGAAGATGTTTATCAGCCAAGAGTAAGGACGGAAAAGGCAGGTGTAGGGGTTGGCGAGAGAAGAAAGTGTGTTGTCCAGGAAAGTAAGAGAATAAATGGACTGGGAAGTGTAGTGTGAGTCCTGGCAACCTGAAAGGCACACCTGGGCTGTAGTTACGAATTTGAAGGGGTGTGGTTGGGCTTTCCAGCCCATGGGTAGAAGGTGATGGAGAGCTGGATTGGACTGGTGGTGTGGTCACACCAAATGATTTTGAGCAAGTGAGGGAGGGACAGGGGAGTCAAAGGTGCATGCACGCTGTGGCTGTAATGGCTGCTGTGGGGTAATCCTGAATGGACGGCGAGGGCAGCGAGAACATGACGTTGGTGAGGAGTGATGTCCCACGGGGACAGGAATGGAACTAGTTGACTCCTGAACCGTTTGTGCATAGTAAGAAGAAATTCTTTCAGAGAATTTGGGAATGGGTATGTAGCAGATGAAGAAAAGAAAGCAATTACTAACGCCAGGGAAAGAAAAAAGTTGAAGGAGGGGATATCTTTAATCAGAGTACACTGTGAATATTTAGATAATCCTAACCATGTAAACACTCATTATTTTTAAAATGGCAGTAAGACTATTAGGAAGATGAGAGTTGGGAAAACATATGTTGGGGGGAAAGGGGCATGGCAGGATGATATCAGAGAGCTAAACCTTTATCTCCCACAGAAGGAGGTCAGAAAAACCTAGACAGCAGAGAAAGAATGGCTTTGTTTTTTAATCTATCATCTGTCTATCTATCTATCATATATATAGAAATATGAAAGTAAATACTAGACGAAACAGCTTGGATTTGAAAGCAGTTGCCCCTGGGGTTGTAAGAATCAGGAACAGAGAGGGCGGGGCATAAAAATGTTGTATTTTCATATAAGGTTACGGGGAAGTTTGATTTGTAAATTATACATGTGTATTACATTGATAAAACAAATATTAAGAAGAAGAGAAATAATACTTCTCTTCAACACTGCTACTATTAAATAGTCTGGGAAAACTTTGTGAAGGAGTTAGTAGGTAAGTCCTGAAGAATCAGGTAACATCAGTTTGGTTGGAGAGTAGGAACTGGAAAAGAGTATTTGAGCCAGGATGAAGAGCATGAGGGAGGAAAACAGATTGGAAAAGGCAAGGCATTCTTGGGGATAATTGAGCAAGTCAGTTGGCTAGAGAAGAGTGACAGGAGAGCAGCACCAGTTACACTTTGTAGGTTGGACTCAAGTTATATAAACACTTGAAGCCAGGTGGTAGGAAGAAATTAGTTCTTGAGCAGGCAAATAATGATCAAATTAGTGCTTAAGGAAAATTCATCATGAGCATGTCAAGGTAAAGGGAAATCTCTCTATGCTGTCCTCTAAATAGGGTGGTAATTGAGGGAACGGAAGGATGGGAAATGTGGAAAGACTGGGTGGGAGAAACATTGAGAAGCAGCTGTCTGGGGCTTGGTGAGTAAATATGTGAAGCAGGAGAGACAGGTAGGTTAAAATAATGCTTGCATTTTGAGCCTATTTGGGAATGATATGGTATCATTTCTAAATTTAATTTTTAAAAAGTAAGACAGAGGTATTCAGTATTTTGTTGAAGGAGAATAGATAAGGTAGTCTTGACATATATGAACAAAAGGAGGTGCTTGGGATATTCAGCATCTGTTGGAAGTATGGAACTTGACTCAGCAGAGAGATGCAATGTGTGTGTGTGTGTGTATATATATGTTATCTGCCTATATGTTAGTTTTGAAGTCACAAAAGTGGGTGAGATCTTCAAGGAAGGCAGCCTGTAGAAAAGGTCAAAGGGTGCAGAGAGCAGAGCAAAGGAGAATACTCAGATGTAGAGGTAGTTGGAAAAGAAAAATATCTTGGGGACAAAGGGAGTTGATAGAAAAAAAGAAAAACCAGGAAAGGAAATGTTCAAGGAGGCAGCGTCAGGCAGCACTGATAAACTGCTGCAGAGCAATGAGGAGAAAAATGACTTTAAAAGTAATTAAGATTTTTTAAATTTTAGCTCTCAAAAAAATTTTAAATCTATTCATTATGGAAGTTATGGATGATTTGAGGAGTTCAGTCGAGTAAAAGAAGCAAAAATATGTGACAGAAATAATGTCAACTGTGATTTCATAGTTTTTCCAGTTGGAAGAAGAGGTTGCGTATCTGCTAACAGCTTGAAAAGACAATAGGGTTAAGCCAAGGTTTGGGGGTTTTGTAGATGTGAGAAACGTATCCGTGTTTTCAGTTGGAGGAGAGTAATGCAGCTGAGCAGGGTGACGGAGATGAGCGGAAAGGGTGTTTCAGGAGGACAAGATAAAGAAATGACAGCCGTGGAAAGGAAGAGTTATGCTCAGATACAGCAGGAAAAGGAGACGAGAAGAATGTCGAGATAAATATTTACGGTTTTTATCTAGGAAGAATGGTCTAAATTTCTCAGAAGAGAAGACTGGAGATTATTTCTTTCATAGGAAAGAGCCAGAGTTGTGGTAGAGATTTTGAAAGCAATAGCTGGCTGCATCAGCTATTGCTGTATAACAAACCACCCCTAAATTTCATGCTGAACACAACAGTAAAAGCATTTATTATTCCTCACAGTTCTGTGTGGTTCACAGATCCAGGTGGGTCTGCTGGTCTTGGCTGGGCTCGCTCGGGTGACTGCAGTCAGAGGCTGGTCAGTCGCTGCTCTGCTTATCCTAGCCTGGGTTCTGTCCTGTTGGGTTGGGCTGTCCATGACCTAGTGTGAGATGGCCTCAGCAGGGCAGCTTGGCTCCTTGGACATAGTGTCACGTCCTCCAGACTTGTTCTAATGGTGACAGGATTCTAAGAAAACACACCAAAGCACGTGATACGCCTCATAAGGCTTGCGCTCAGAGCTAAGCAGTGTCACTTGTGCCACATCCTTTTGGCCCGAGCACATTTCAGGGCTGGCCCATATTCTCAGAGTGGAGAAATAGACTCCATCCCTTTATCAAAGTCCTGTTCAGAGGGGCAAGATTGTAGAGAGAGCTGGGGACGGGACCATTTTTGTAATCTGTGTTCCACCAGGACAGGCTGGAAATAGGTGTGCTCCACTCGCAGAGCAGTTGGGTGTGGTACTTGTGCCAAAACTGTGTATGTTCTATATTTTGTAGTATATGTGAGATGCAGATCTTAAATGGTTCACCTATTGGATTTTGATGTCTTCATTGTTTGTATATTCTCTTTTTTCCTCTTTGGAAGGTTGGATAACACATTAGAGGAAATTATATTTAAGTTGGTCCCTGGACTACGAGAACGTAAGTTGCTCTTTGGGTTCTTGCAGAGTTTTGTGTTTTGTGAAATCACCATTTCTGTTAAAGACTTCATGATTGTGTTTCTATTACTTTTGTAATTTTTTCTTTTAAATTAGAAGAACTTGAGCGTGAGTCTGAATTTTGGAAGAAAAACAAGCCTCAAGAAAATGGACAAGGTGATTTTTTTTTTTTACTTCTATATCTGATGGAATCTCTCAAATGGGTCAGCTTTTTGTAGCTGTGGTGAACTAATCTCTCTCTTCAAGCTCAAGTTTCTCCTGTACAAGGGGTACAATTCATGTACCCCTTTATATTCTGAACCTTTCTCTAATTATGAACTTTTTATATAGAATCATGAGATTTTTATATAAATGCATGTAAATCTGGAGTCAGTCCAGTTGAAGGTAATTGGAAATTGAGGAAATTGGGAAGAGAAAAAGGAGATAAAACAGAAGAGTGACCGCTGATTATAGCAATATTAGCTGGAGCGCTAAAGGAGACTGAAGTAAGAAATAGCCATAGCCTGCAACTAAACAATGAGGCGTTTGCTGTTTGATTTTATTTTGTATGTTTAATAGGAGAGGGAACTGGGATGTAGCCGAGAGCCAGATCAGAGGATCTTGCTATGCTCTGATAATCTGGAATGAACTTTTCATAGGTAGAGCTCAGATGATGCAAATTTATATATCCTAAGATTTGAAAAATATTTCTAGGCACTTATGGGAATTTTCCCCATCACCTGTGCTAAGTGACCAAATTTCCCTTTTGGGTCCCAGGAGACCCAGAAATCATTAATTTTTAATAAATAAGGAAAGTGGCAAACATTACTGGGCAGAGTAATGTTTTTAGTATGTATATAATTCACACAAAAGAAAAAAAAGTACAACGTACCTGAAATTATAAGGAAGTAGTATCCTTTCCTATTGACATTAAATATGAGGTTTGTTTCAAGATGGCCTAAAAATACCACTGAAATCTTTCAAGGATGTATGTCTGTTTTTATAGGCTCACTTGTGAGCTCAGTCTTCCATCCCTGGTTTTTCCTTAAGATTCACAGGATTGTCAATTACATATCATTAAAATGGCTTTCTCTCTTCATATGTAAAATGGGGATCAGAGTTTTTTTAGTTCAACTTAACTGTGCAGGGCTGGCTTCCTATAGCAGGGGAGGTTTGAGAATAGTTTTGAATGATTGGAGTAAGGTAGCAAGGGATTATTTTTAATCTATAATCAAAACACCGAAATGGGCAAAGAAGCCAAGCCTGGCAAAAAACGACTTAACTAAAGGCTTGTTTTACCCAAGTGTAAATTGCAATTTAGACAGTAGTTCTATACTAAAAATATAGGTAAAAATTGACTGAATGTTCCAGTTTTTGACTACTTTTTCAAGAGGACAGGAGCCAGGGCTTGTCATCAGAAGCTATGTGGTCGGGTTAGTCCATGACTGTGTGTCTTACAGATGAACTAGCGAAGGACTGTAGCCTACTTTGTGTTTATCTCCCTTTTCCCATATTTCTGCCTTTTTAAAGTATTTTATCATATTTGGTCTTTAGTTTGGGTGAAGAATTTGGACCTTTTCTTGGAGCTGGATCTTGGTTCATAGAAGGCAGCTCCTGTCTATGTGGGTTCTATATAAAAAGGCAGAAGAGAGAACCCACCTGCCCTGTATGATACATCTGTAATGCTTTTACTACAGTCATTAAAGAGGAGCTAAGTGGTCTTTTTTTTCCCTGGGATTTTCTATACTGTAATGCTTGGCTGACTAATTCTTTCAAGTTTCAGCTTACAGACATTTTATCTGGAAATCTCCCCTGAATCTCTGCTTCACCCCAGAGTTTGGGTTTATGAACTCTGTTATATGTGCCCACCTGGTCTATCTTACCTCTTATATCAAAGTCCTTATCGACTTCTCCGTCTGTTTTCTTTACTTGCCTGTACCTCCTTCTAAATACTCTGACACGATGAGGGTGAGGATGGTAACACTACAGCTTCAATATTGTTTCCTCAGGCTTAGTCTTAACAGAGTTAAAGGCACTCAGTAAATGAATGAATCAACATATATAGTTGCATTATATGTAGCCTTCTGGTATTTCATAGGTTAAATACATTTATTTATAATATGCTACTGAGATTTCTTTGATGGTGTTTTAATGTCACAGTTACATACATGTTAAAAAAAAAAGCGAATTCATTCTACTTATTTCACTAGCTAATTTTATGAATATCTAATAATTTGAAATTTTGAGAACTTAGAGAATATTTTAGTTTGAAAAGAGTACTTGGTTTTAAATTTTGAATATATATAGAATTTGGAAGTATTTTTATATCTTATCAATTTGTAAGTGGTCTCATCACTAATGGCAGTCATTTTTGTGACCAAATATAGCTAGTCCTGAATCTTTCATTTGGATGTCCCAGTGAGCCTAGAAGTCGTAAGCTTTGTTCATAAGTCACTGATGGTTTTTTTAAAATATTTCCATTGTTGAGTGGTTGGGACATTTAAAGGTACTAAAAGTTTCAGTTATTCTTTATCAAAAACTGTTAAGAAATGTTTTTTAAAGTTTATTTTTGTTTTCATGGTTAGTATATTGTTGCTTAACTATAAAATCAACTGAGTTAACTTAGCTTTATTTAAATTATACAGATGATACTTCAAAAGTTGACAAACCTAAAGTAGATGAAGAAGGTGATGAAAATCAAGATGATAAAGACTATCACAGAAGTGACCCACAAATTGCTATATGCCTAGATTGTTTACGAAATAATGGACAATCAGGGGACAATGTAGTAAAGGTGAGTGGACAAGTACAGTTGTTTTTTTCATTATCATTTTATAGTAAACCTTTCATAACTTGTTGATGAATTTTCCTACTGTTTCAGAATGTTTGCTTTCAAATTTTTATTAACATAAACAAATAGAATGTCATCCTCCGACAGTCTCTTACCTGCAAATAGCCAAGCAGTTGCTTACTTCAGGCTCCTGATTTCTAAACCTCACAACTGAACCGTCCTGGGTCACTGCCACCACCTAGTGGCCAATGAGGAGAATCACGCTTGTATTTCTCTTCAACCTCCTTTTATACCTTTGTTGGGAGTTCATATACACTGTTTTTCCCTTTTTAAGTGTAGTCACCAGCTCAGACTCAGATCATTTCATATTGGGAAGCATCTTCAACCTTTTATTCATCCTCTTCTGATTTTCTGTTTTGTTTCTCTGTTTTTATTTGCAATTCAAAAAAACTATCCATGTCATGGCTAATACATTTTATGAACAACATAATTGGTTTTGATGGATGTCATAAAGTACCTGTGAACGTTTCCTTTACTTCCTCTGTGTGATCTGTAGGCCAGTGAGTTGAATTTTTTACTAATACATTTAATGAAATTTTCCTGTTAGGAAGTTAAAAACAAAATTTTTCAACTCTGATTAAGTTTTCCCAGCATCTTGCAAAAAGAAATATGTGTTAGCATAGTGATTCAATGAATGTTTATCCACTATGTGGATATTAGTCAGTGAAGATGTAAATAATAAGTATTTTCACTCAAGGACTTTTGGTTGGGTCTTACACATACAAACAGTTATAATACCATAAGATAGTTGATTTAGTTAAGAGAGGTTGGTTGGACAAGGCATGTAATAGAGTACAGCAGTATTTAGAGAAGTGGCCACTGTACCTATTTATCCTTCCAGGCTTCTCTATTGGCTTTTATGCCCTGGTGCAGCACCCTTTCCTTTTTGTCAGTCTTTTCATCAATTTTTAATAACTTTACATTTCTCTCTTATTCCCAGTCATTTCTGTAATCCTCTTTTGCGGATGTTTTTCTTAATAGAGATTACGATCATCCTTTAGCTCTCTAGTACATGAGTTATTATCTTGTAGTGAAAATTAAGTCAATAGAAAGGTGGAATATCTCTTCATAAATAAATGTGAAGTCTACTTCTCTGCAGGATTTCTAGTATGACAGTTATAAAACATTGCATTTTAGAAATTCATCTGAAAAATTAACTACCCTTTGCCCTTGATATTCTTTTTGGCATCTTGGACGCTTTGCCATTCCAGTTGACTTTTTATCTTTTCACTCTTTCCTTTATAGACTTTTCTCCATCCTTGTGCCTTCATTCTTAAAACAGCTTTTACAGCCTACATGACATATACTGTGCTACCCCAATTCTCACCTTTTCTCTCTGGCCACTCCAATACTGTCTCCACTGACTACTTCTTCCTGTCTTCTGCTTTATATATGTGACTATAGCTAATACCTAGTCCTCCACTCAATTATTCTTTCTCTACAGTCATCCTAGGAGGTCACTTCTATTTTTTGTGTTTTCAGCTATTCAAAGAACTTTTAAATGCCCCTTTCCAAACCTGCCATCACTCCCAAGTTGAAGTATTATATCTCTAACTACTTTCAGTATCCTAGTTGGGAGTTTCACTAATACATAAAACTTAACATGTTTAAAGACAAATTCGTTATACTGTACTTCCACCTAACTTTACTCCAAACATGCTGTTTCAATTATCACTACCATCTTTTTTTTTCTAAGTTTTATTTATTTATTTATTTATTTTCATTTAACACCTTTATTGGAGTATAATTGCTTTACAGTGGCGTGTTAGTTTCTGCTCTATAACAAAGTGAATCAACTATGTGTATACGTATATCCCCATATCCCCTCCCTATCCCACCCCTCTAGGTGGTCACAAAGCACCAAGCTGATCTCCCTGTGCTATGCAGCTGCTTCCCACTAGCTATCTATCTATTTTACATTTGGTTCACTACTATCTTTCAACCAATCATAGAAATTCAAAATCTTGGACGTTTTTGACCTTCTACCCTTCCCCTTCAACCAGTCATAAGTCCTGCAAAATTCCCCCTCAGTCCACTGCTGCTCACCTTATATCTAGATTTTTGAAAGTAGTCTGAACTGTTTCCTGTATCCTTAATTTCTTTTATTATCCAGGGCTGAGGCTTCAGCCTGAGTGTGTGCAAGCACTCATGGCCACTATCAGGGTCAAGTAGTAAGTACTTTGGGCTCTGTGGGCCATATGGGCTTTGTTGCAACTACTCAGCTTGCTTATTTTAGCACTAAAGCAGCCATAGACAATAGTGAACAAACTGGCTTGGCTGTGTTCCAATTAAACTTTACTTACGAAAACAGCCAGATTTGGCTTGAGGGCCATGGCCATAGTTTGCCACATTCTAGAATCAAGTATTAACTCCTTGTGTTAGCATTCAAGCTCTTTCACTAACCCCTATCTTGACGAGTTTATCTCCCATTATTCCCATCAGTGAATCTGTCTCAAGACACATGATTATTTTCATTTATTTGTGAATACCAACATAAAAGTTGGCACCCATATTTGACAAAGGATTTGCATCCAGAATATATAAAGGCTTGTATTAAGAATATTTAAAACCCTCTAAAGCTTTGAATAATCCTTCCTTTTTGGCATGTTCTTTCCTCTTCTCACCATTGTCCTAGACTTCTGTCAAGACCCGAGACCTCTATTTTTTGTGATGTTTTTTCCACCTTAGTGAATCCCTTCTGAAATTCTGTAAGACTTGCATTTATTTATTAAATCAGCATTTATTGTGTTCCTAAAGGTACCAGGCACTGATATTGTCTTTTCTCTTTTTTGGTGTGTGTTTTGTCCTTGAAACTGGATTATATACTGCTTAAAGACAGAGAAGTTATGCCTGCATTCCTTTATAGCCTTCTCAACCATCTCATTCTGCTGTAGTAGGATGAGATTCTCAAATGTGGTGGTATAGTAGTTGCATGTATTGTTTATACAGTATACCTACTTCAGTTCAAAAGTCAAGAGCAAGAAGGTAATGAAAATAGTAGGGTAAGGACTGCCAAAAATTTGCTCCTCCATAAAAGCAGTGAAAAAGCTGGCAAAAACTTTCAGAGTCAGCTAGTAGGCCCTAAACTGTCACCTTTGGCTGACCTTGAGGCTCTGCACAAGCAGGAAGTGAAGACTTAGGCAGAGTTGTCAACAACCTGGTTGAGTGTTGGAGGTGTGCCCCAAAACTCATACAGAGTCCCTCAGCAAAGACCAGGAGACTTAACTGGGTCCAGGTGTATAAGGAAATCTCTGTTCAGTTGTTAGCTGACCACTAGGTAGAAACTTCAGTGGCCACATACTGTAAAGAATACAGGCTTTACAGAATTAGTTTAGGAAAGTTGTTAAACAATGAGAAACAAGAAAAAGCCACAACAGCAATCCCTGAGGAGCAGGCAGGAATTTGATTTCCAGTGTTACCACATTATTTAAAATGTTCAGTTTTCAACAAAATATTATGAGACAGATAGAAACAAGAAAGTATAGCCCATATATAGGAAAAGAAGCGGTCAATAGAAAATGTCCCTGAAGATGCCCAGACACTGAACTTGACTAAATATACATTTTAAAATCATCCATTTAAAATATGTGCAAAGACTACAGTAATCAAAACAGTATGGTACTGGCACAAAAACAGAAATATAGATCAACAGAACAGGATAGAAGTCCAGAGATAAACCCACATACCTAGGGTCAACTAACCTGTGACAAAGGAGGCAAGATATACAATGGAGAAAAAGACAGTCTCGTCAATAAGTGGTGCTGGGAAAACTGGAAAGCTACATGTTAAAAAATGAAATTAGAACACTCCCTAACACCATACACAAAAACAAACTCAAAATGGATTAAAGACCTAAATGTAAGGCCAAATACTATAAAACTCTTAGAGGAAAACATAGGCAGAACACTCTGACATAAATCACAGCAATATCTTTTTTGATTCACCTCCTAGAGTAATGAAAATAAAAACAAAAATAAACAAATGGGACCTAATTAAACTTAAAAGCTTTTGCACAGCAGAGGAAACCATAAACAAAACGAAAAGACAACCCACAGAACGGGAGAAAATATTTGCAACTGACAACGGATTAATCTCCAAGATACACAAACGGCTCATGCGGCTCAATATCAAAAAAAAAATGACCCAATCAAAAAATGGGTGAAAGATCTAAATAGACATTTCTCCAAAACAGACATACAGATGGCCAAAAAGCACCTGAAAAGATGCTCAACGTCACTAATTATTAGAGAAATGCAAATCAAAACTACAATGAGGTATCACCTCACACCAGTCAGAATGGCCATCATCAAAGAATCTACAAACAATAAATGCTAGAGAGGGTGTGGAGAAAAGGGAATGCTCTTGCACTGTTGGTGGGGATGTAAATTGGTACATATATCTGGAGAGTACTGTAATTTGAAAAGATACATGCACCCTATTGTTCATCGCAGCCCTATTTACAATAGCCAAGACATCAAAGCAAATTAAATGTCCATCAGCAGGGGAATGGATAAAGAAGATGTGGTACGTATATACAATGGAATATTACTCAGCCATAAAAAAAGCACAAAATAATGCCATTTGCAGCAACACAGATGGACCTAGAGATTATCATGCTAAGTGAAGTAAGAGAAAGACAAATATCATATGATATCACTTACATGTGAAAACTAAAAAAATGGTACAAATGAACTTATTTACAAAACAGAAATAGAGTCACAGATGTAAAAAACAAACTTATGGTTACCAAAGGTGAAGGGAGGGGGAGCAGATAAATTAGGAAATTAGGATTAACAAATACACACTAATATATATAAAATAGCTAATAAGAACCTACTGTATAGCTCAAAGAATGGATATTTGTATATGTATAACTGATTCACTTTGCTGTACAGCTGAAACTAACACTGTAAATCAACTATACTCCAATAAAAAAAATTTTTTTTAATGTACAAAGGACTAAAAGAAATTATACCTAAACATCTACATGAAAGTACAAGAACAATCTCACCAACTAGAGAATATTAATTAAAATATAGAAATTAAAAAAAAAAAGAAATTATTTTTTAAAATGTTCTGGAGTTGAAAAGTGCAATAACTGAAATGAAAAATTAACTGAAGAGGTTCAGTGGCAGATTTGAGTCATAGGAGATGAACCCTAAAACTTGAAGATAGATTGAGATTACTCAGTTTGAGGAACAGAAAGAAAAGTAATGAAGAAAAATGAGCGGATACTCGGAGACCTGTAGGATAGCATCAGACTTACCAACATACACATAATGGAAGTCCCCAAAGAACAAGAGAAAAGGACAGAAAGTATATTTGAAGTTTTTGGCCCAAAACTTCCCAAATTTGATGAAAAACATTAAACATCCCAGAAGCTCAACAAACTCCAGATATGATAAACTCAAAGAAATTCATAGCTAGACTCATCATAATCAAACTGTTAAAAGACAGAAAATCTTGAAAGCAACAATAAAGAAGTGACTCATCAGTTACAAGGGATGTTCAATAAGGTAAGTAGCTGATTTCTCATCAGAAGCTATAAAGGCCAGAAGGCAGTAGGATGACATATGCTAAGTGCTGAAAGAAAAAAACCTGTCAACCAAGGATTCTATGTCCATCAAAAATTTATATCCTTCTAAAAGGAAGGAGAATTTAAAATACTGCCAGGTAAACAAAAACTAAGAGACTGTGTCACTACCCAGACCTTCTCTGCAAATAATGAAGGGCGTCCTTCAGGCTTAAACAAAAGGACACTTAGACAGTACTCAAATCCGCATTAATAAATAGAGACCACTAGTAAAGGTAACTGTACAGGTAAATATAAAAGACAAAAGTAAAGTATGTTTTGTGTGTAAACTTTTTTTCTCCTATCTGATTTAAAAGATGACTGCATAAAGCAGTAACTCTAAATTTATGTTAATGGGCACACTAAATATAAAGATGTAATTTGAGACAGTAACAGCAGGGGGCTGGGGGGGTGGGAAGCAGCTACATAGGAGCAAATTTTTCTATGCTATTGGAATTAATATAGTATTATTCCAAAGTAGACTGCTATAAATTTAGATGTCAGTTGTAATCTTCAGGGAAATCACGAAGAAAGTCACTTGAAAATACATAGTAAAAGAAATGACAAGGCAGTTAAAGAGGCATTTTGTAGTATATCATTTCAACACAAGATAAAACAGTAATTGAGAAACAGAGGAACAAAAAGACCTAAGATACAACAGAAAACAAATTTTTTAAATGGCAGATATAAATCCTACCCTAACAGTAAATATCTTGAAATGGATTAAACTCTCCAGTTAAAGGCAAGTATTGGCAGACTGCATTAAAAATACATGATACAACTCTGTGTTGTCTGCAAGAGACATAGCTTAGATTCAAAGACACAAATGGGTTGAAAGGAGGGGAATGGAAAAATACCATGCAAACAGTAACCAAAAGAGCAGGAATGGCAATAGACTTTCAGACAAAAATTATCAGAAACAAAGATGGACCTTTTATAATGATAAAAGTGTTAATCCATCAAAGAAATATAGCAGTTATAAATGCACCTAACAACAGAGCCCCAAAATATATGAAGCAAAAACTGACAGAATTGAAGGGAAAAATAGACAATTCAACAATAATACCACTTTCAATAATGGACTTCAATACCACACTTTTAATAATGGATAGAACAACTAGAAAAAAAAAGTCAATAAGAAAATAGAAGATTTGAACAGCACCAAAATTAACTAGACCTAATAGACATCTCTAGACTGCTGTACTCAACAACAGCAGGATACACATTCTTTTCAAGCTCATATAGAACATTCTTCAGGATAGACCTTATGTTAGGCTACAGAATAAGTTTCAATAAACTTAAAAGGATTGAAATCATACAAAGTATATTGTCCAACCACAATGGAATGAAATTAGAAATCAATAAGAGGAGGAAATTTGTCAAAATTTCACAAGTGTGTGGAAATTAAGCAACAGATTCCTAAATAAACAATGTGTGAAAGAAGAAATCACAAGGGAAATTAGAAAATACTTTGAGATGAATGAAAATGAAAGCACAACATGCCAAAACTAATGGGATGTGGCGAAAGCAGTGTTTAGAGGGAAATTTATACTTATGAACACCTACATTAAAACAGAAGGAAGATCTCAGATTAATAACCTAGTCTTCTATCTTAAGAAACTAGAAAAAGGAAAAACTAAAAGGAAGCAGAAGAAAGCAATTAATTAAAAGATTTGATTGGCGAAAAATGAAAGAGAATAGAAAAGCAACAAAGAAAGTTAATGAAACCAAATATTTGTTCTTTGAGAAGATGAAAATTGGCAAATCTTTTACTAGACAGAGAAAGAAAGAGGACTCAACTTAATAAAATCAGGAATGAAAGAAGGGATATTACTAGCAACCTTACAGAAATAGAAAGGATTATAAGGGAATGCTATGAAAAATAGTATGCCAACAAATTAGATAACCTAGATGAAATGGAAAATTCCTAGAAAAACACAAACTACCAAAACTGACTCAGGAAGAAATATTAAAATCTGAAGACCTATAACAAGCAAAGAGATGAAATAAGTAATTTAAAAAGAAAAATGTTCCCGCAAAGCAAATCCCAAATGTTTAAGTAAGAATTAACACCAGTCTTTCATAAACTCTTCCAAAAGATAGAAGAGGAATACTTCCCAACTCATTCTATAGGCCAATTATTACCCTGATACCAAAACCAAAGACATCACAACTTCTGTGCATCAAAAGACACAATCAAGAGAGTGAAAAGACAACCTACAAAATGGGAGAAAATATTTGCAAATCATAACTTTAGGGGTTTTTTTGTTTTGTTTTCTTTAGACTTCCTTTTTTTTAATTTTATTTTTTTTATACAGCAGGTTCTTATTAGTTATCTAGTTTATACATATTAGTGTATACATGTCAATCCCAGTCTCCCAATTCATCCCACCACCACCAACAACCCCCCCGCCACTTCCCCCCCTTGGTGTCCATATGTTTATTCTCTACATCTGTGTCTCTATTTCTGCCTTGCAAACTGGTTCATCTGTACCATTTTTCTAGACTCCACCTATATGTGTTAATATACGGTATTTGTTTTTCTCTTTCTGAGTTACTTCACTCTGTATGACAGTCTCTAGGTCCCTCCACGTCTCTACAAACGACCCAATTACGTTCCTTTTTATGGCTGAGTAATATTCCATTGCATGTATGTACCACATCTTCTTTATCCATTAGTCTGTCGATGGGCATTTAGGTTGCTTCCATGACCTGGCTATTGTAAATAGTGCTGCAATGAGCATTGGGGTGCATGTGTCTTTTTGAATTATGGTTTTCTCTGGGTGTATGCCCAGTAGTGGGATTGCTGGGTCATATGGTAATTCTATTTTTAGTTTTTTAAGGAACCTCCATACTGTTCTCCATAGTGGCTGTATCAATTTACATTCCCCCCAACAGTGCAAGAGGGTTCCCTTTTCTCCACACCCTCTCCAGCATTTGCATAACTTTAGGGGTTAATATCCAGAATATATAAAGAACTCTGAAACTCAACAACAAAAATAAATAATCCAATTAAGAATTGGGCAAAGGGGTTAAATAGACATTTCTCCAAAGGTGATATACAAATGGCCAACAGGCATGTGAAAAGATGCTCAATCAACATCACTGATTATCAGAGAAATGAAAACCAAAACCACAATAATATATCACCCTTTAGGATGGCTACTATCAAAAACAAAACAGAAAATAGCAAAGGTCAGTAAGGACATAGAGACATGGGAACCTTTGTGCACTACTGGTGAAATTGTAAATTGTGCAACCCCTATGGAAAACAATGTGGCGATTCCTTCAAAAATTAAACAGAATTACCTTATGATCCAACTATCTCATTTCTGGGTATATATGCAAAAGAATTTAAAGCAAAGTCTGGACACCCATGTTCCTAGATGCACTATTCACAATAGCCAAGGAGGTGGAAGCATTCCACATATCCATCAACAGATAACAAAATGTGGTGTATATAGTGGATACAGCCTTTAATTATTCAGCCTTTAAAAGGAAGGAAATCCTGTCATGTCCTACAACATGGATGAACTTGAGGACATTACGCTAAGTGAAATAAGCCAATCACAAAAAGACAGATACTATGTGATTCCACTTGAGGTATCTATTCAAATACATAAAAACAGACAGTATTATGCTTTTTATTGGGGATGGGAGGAGGGGGAAAAAGGAGTTGTTAGTGTAAGGTTTTCAGTTTGTCCCAGTGAAAAAATTCTGAAGATCTGTTTCACAACAGTGTCAGTATACACAACACTGCTCAAGTATACACTTAAAAACAGTTAAGACGGTAAGTTTTGTGTTCTGTGTTTTTTACCACAATTAAAATTGCAAAAAAAAAAACTTTAGAAGAAAGGAAAATTATGACCAGTTTTCTTCATGAATACAGATGCAAAAATCAACAAAATACTAGCAAACTGAATCCAGCAACATATGAAAAGGATTGTACATCATGACCAAGGTTGGTTCAATGGTGATATACCATATTACTAGAATAAAGGTGTGAAAACTACATAATCATCTCAGTAGATGAAGAGAAAGCATTTGACAAAATCCAGTACTCTTTCTTGGTAAAAACACTCAACAGATTATGACTAGAAGGGAACTGCCTCAACCTGAAAAAGGTATCTACAAAAAACCCACAGCTATCATCATAGTTAATGTTGAAAGCTTTTCCTCTTCGATCAGGAATAAGACAAGGATGTCTGCTTTCACCAATTCTGTTCAATATTGTGCTAGAGTTTCTAGTTAGAGTAATAAGACAAGAAAAAGAAACTAAAATCATCCAGACTAGAAAAGAAGTAAAACTATTTCTGTTTGCACATGGTATGGTCTTGTATATAGAAAATCCTTAGGAGTCCACAGAAAAAGTATGTTAGCTAGAAAACAAGCTTAGCAAGGTTACAGGATACAAGAACTAGGAATAAATGGGAAATGTACAATCCAAAAATGAAAGTTAAAAAAGTGATTTCATTTTACAGTAGCATCAGAAGGAATAAAATACTTAGGAGGAATATGTTTAACCAAAAAAGGTGTAAGATTTGTGTACTGAAAATTACAGTACAGCAAAAGAATTTAAGAAGGCCTCAGTAAATGGGAGGGCATCCCATGTTTCTGAATTAGAAGATTTACTTAATATTGCTAAGGTGGCAGTCCTACCCAAATTGCTCTTCATATTCAATGAAAATTCTAACCACAATTCTAACTGCCTTTTATGGGACCTGGAATAGTCAAAACACTCTAAAGAACAAAAACACTGAAGGACAATTTCAAAACCTGCTTCAAAGCTCTAGTAATCAAGACGGTGTGATACTGGCATAAGCGTAGACATATAAATGAGTGAAACAGAATTGAGAGTCAGAAATAAATCCATGTATCTATGATGAGTTTATTTTCGACACGGGGCCAAGTTAATTCAAGGAGAAAGAATAATCTTTCAACCAGTGATGCTAGAAGAACTGAATATCCACATGTAAAAAATGAACTCGGATCCCTACCTCATGCTATGTACAAAAATTAATTCGGAACGGATCAAATACCTAAATGTAACAGCTGAAACTATAAAACTCTTAGAAGGAAACATGGGGATAAGTTTTCATGACCTTGGATTTTGCAGTGGATTCTTAGAAGTGACACCATCAGGACAAGCATCAAAAGAAAGTTAGAGTATCAAAATTAAAAACTTTTGTACATCAAAGAACACTATCAAGAAAGTGAAAAGACAACCTGCACAATGGGAGAAAGTATTTGCAAATCACATGTATGATAAGCCTTTGTATCCAGAATGTATAAACTGCTTTTACAAGTCAACAACAAAAAGATAATCTTTTTTTTTTTAAGTGGGCAAGGGATTTGAATTGTATATTTTCCTTGGAGAAACGTCTGATAGCCAATAAGCACATTAAAAGATGCTACACATCATTAGTCATTAGAGCTATGCAAATAAAAATCACCATGAGGTACCACTTCACATCCACTAGGATGGCTATAATTTTTAAAAAAGGAAAATAATAAATGTTAGGTAGAATGTGGAGAAATTGGAACCCTTATACATTACTGATGGGAAGGTGAAGTGCTGCAGCTGCTGTGAAAAACAGTTTGGCAGTTCCTCAAAAAGTTTAACAGAGTTACCATATGACCCAACATTTCCACTCCTGAATACATGCTCAAGAGAATTGAAAACATATGTTCACACAAAATCTTGTACATGAATGTTCATAACAACATTATTCGTAATAGCCAAACAGTGAAAACAGCCCAGATGTCCATCAACTTATGAATGGATAAAATGTGATAAATTTACCCATTGGAATATTAGTCAGCTATAAACTGGAATTAAATACTGATACATGCTACAACATGTACAACATGAATGAACCTTGAAAACATTATGCTAAGTGAAAGAAGCCAAACACATATTGTATGATTCCATTTATATGAGATGTCCAGAATAGGCAGTTCCATACACAGAGAAGGTTAGATTAGCAGTTGTCAGGGTCTGGGGACAGGGAAGAATGAGTACTGACACCTAGTGGGTATGGAGTTTCTTTGGCGGTGATGAAAATGACCCGGAACCAAATAGTGGTAATGGTTGCACAGCCTCACGATATACTAAAAACTGCTGAATTGTGTGCTTTAAATGGTGACTTCTGTAGTGTTTGAATTATATTTCAATTTTTTTAGAAGTCAAAAAAAGTCAAGCTCGACAATTGTGTTAGCTGGTGGAGATACTAACCATACCATTCTGAAGACGAGAGAAAAAAAATTGTAAGGTGTTTGGGCTTAAAAACAAAAACAAAAAATTCAATAATCATTATCACAAGAACTAGAATTTGTTGAAGTGTATCCTAGAACTGGAAGCCCGTCTAACTTGTGACATGGACCACTATCTGACTTCAGATCTAGTCTTTATAACTCTTCTAAAAACAAAGGGATAAAGAGTAAAAAAAGCCTCTAGGGGGGCTTCCCTGGTGGCACAGTGGTTGAGAATCTGCCTGCCAATGCAGGTGACACGGGTTCGAGCCCTGGTCTGGGAAGATCCCACGTGCCGCGGAGCGACTAGGCCCGTGAGCCACAACTACTGAGCCTGCGCGTCTGGAGCCTGTGCCCCGCAACAAGAGAGGCCACGACAGTGAAAAGGCCCGCGCACCGCGATGAAGAGTGGCCCCCGCTTGCCACAACTAGAGAAAGCCCTCGCATAGAAACAAAGACCCAAAACAGCCAAATAAATAAATAAATAAAGTCAGGAGCTCTTTAAAAAAAAAAAGCCTCTAGGGTAACCACCTTAGAAGCAGAAAGGAGCCTTTTTGGAACTGTTCCTCTTCTGGCCTGTGTTAGAAGGGACAGGTTAAAAGGCAGGAGGATTGTTCCATGAAAGGGGAAGTTAACATTCTTGAAACACAAACCAAACCTTTTCCATGTATTACTTCTTCAAATGTACAGGTGTGCTGAAATGTTGATCCCCTCAGGGCAGCAGAGCAGGGTCTGGGCTACACATCCACTGCCCCAGGGGTCTCCCTTATTAACCCCTCTGTGTGTAGTACAAATGTTTCCATTTCCTATGTGTGTCATGAAATGAAATGGTTAGGGAAGAAGCACTGCTCTTAGGGTCATCTCTTTAAGGTTCTCCCCACCTGCCTTATCATCATCTACTGATCGCCCTTAATTGTCATTACTCCTCTTAAAATATGTCAACTACTTTTCAGAGAGCTATACAACAGTTCCCAAGTGCACCTAGCTAGGAAACAACAAGGTTAATTTGGTGTAGTTACATTTTTATAGAGAGAATGCATATATTTCCAAAGTACTTACAAATCAAATATTAAATAATCCAAGATGGAATTTTGTTAGCGATCGATGTCAAACCTTATTGGATTATGAATTTCAGAAATAAGCTTTTGCCTACTTTTTAAAATCTTTGCTCTTCTGACATCTCTATACTTACTAATGATTTTAAGAAGGTTGTAAGTAATGACGCCAGGTCATTTCTGCAGGTTCTTTCAACATTAGACTTCCTCGCGGATAAGAATACACTTAAAGGGTCTTCCAGTACCCTCACATTATTCTCTGACTTAACTGGGACCTATGAAACATGCTAACAATTATTTATTAGCTGTTTAGAGCAAGAAAACGATAGGAAACCTTGATGAGGTTGAGATGATGTGAGCAGATAACAGAGAGAACGTCTATGTGTGTATCTATCACTTTGTTTTCATGCTGACTAGAATGTCAGTCTTCCCATTTGAAATGGGTAGAATACACGTCTTGCTTTAGATGTGACTTTTAACTTCTGTTTTCTTTTAATGGGTACTTTACCATGTGACTTGTGATCAGGTGTCATTTGTAGGTTAGTTTCTTTTGGTCTTGGCTGGGAAATATATTTTGCTAGGAATATATTTTGACTGGATAGTTCTACTTTTTGACTTAGTGAATTAAAGAACATCTCCAAATTGTTGACCTAATTTCCTAAACATAAGTAGAAGTAACACTTTATACCTTTAAAAAATTCAATTGCTGGGTTTTGTTTTTGTTTTTAGTATTGATAACTTTTAAGGTTTGGGAACATAGTTTTGTTTCACAAATTGGTTCATGTTTATCATGTCTGCAACCTCATTTTGACTCATTTTGGGTGTCCATTCTAGATTGATTCTTATATTTTAGTGACGTTCAGGCTTAATTGAATGAATTAGTACTGCTAACGAAACGCGAAAAATCAAGGCATATACAACATTGTTTTTCCAGTAAAGTACTGCCACAGCCCATCAGACACTGACTGGGCATATTTCTCCCCAACCAAGAGTTCATACTACACGACTTCTAGTTGGTGGGGATCTTGTGGCCTAACTGGCTTCTCTCTGTTGAATCCAAAGTCTCCTCAGAGCCCCATTTGAAATCACTGCTTTAAAAAAAAAAAATTTTTATGTTTGACAGTTTTTTTTAATGTGCCTAATTCTTTCAAAAGTGACAAAATATTTTATATGCTTTTTGTGACTTTATTTTCAATTAAACTCATGATGTATTCTTTACCAAAAGGTTTAGAGGAATGCAGATTGCATGTTTGCAAGGATTTTCCTAGTACACATGATGGTACATGATATTTTTGAAGAATATCATCTAAGTACCCAAGAATTAGGAACATTTTTACTCACAAGTACTAAAGAGCTGTAAATTGAAACATTTTCAGAATACATCTTGAAAATACTCAAAATGATAGTGGAAATGACACCTGTAGTGTTATTAAAAGCGAGGTAAAATATTTTCATTAGTAATCTTTATTTCCTTTAGGGTTTAATGAAGAAATTCATTCGGTGTTCTACACGTGTAACTGTGGGAACTATTAAAAAATTTCTAAGTTTAAAACTAAAACTTCCAAGTTCTTATGAGGTAAGTTTATAATCTAATCTTGATCATTTTGATAATTCTAATCTGAAGTAAAATTCTAACAAATTAATTTTGTGGAAACTTTGGTTACTTTCATGTTAAAAATTTTTGGAATGTAATATTCTATTTGTTTAATCTGTGTTTTTGAATTTAACGTCCTGACTAAAACATGATACTAATAAACTTAACGTTTTATAATTAGAGGAGATATTTAAATAACATTAAGTATTCTTGAAATAAATATCCCAGCTAAATGGATACTTTTTTTTTTTAATGCCAGCATGCTTTATGGTATGTCTTTTTTTTCAATCTGAGACCTTTCAATCCATTTTAATGAATTCTTTATAGACTTCTTTTTCAGAATGTAAAACATTGTCTTTTTATCAAAGGGATTTTGTAACGTTCATTTAGTTCTATAACATGCAAAAATGATATTTGCTTAGACCTAAGTAAAACCAGCATACTGCATCTGCATACATGTAGTCTACGAGTTTCTTACAGAAGTCAGTTGCCCTGATGTTGATCACAGTACAGCTTGTAATGTGTGCAGTGTTAGAGAATGTTTATGACCCTATAGCTCTGGCTATCCCTTACAAGGAGATGCGGCTACCATTTCTCACCTGCCCAAACGGCAGTCTTGCAACTTGTATGAATTTCCTCTTCCTCCCCTTTGAGTTCCACTAGTCGCATCTAAAACAACTAAAGATCGAGGCTAGCTTCCTGTATAAACAGAGACATCAAAGGAAAAATAGTTTTTCAGGCTTATATACAATAGTATTCATATGAACAGTCACAGCAGAAATTAAACAGGATTTGAACATAGGCATTGACAAGTATTAAGTCTATTTTGAGGAAACCTCTGAACCTGACCTTATTTTAAAATGTCTTGCAGATGACTAATTAATCTATGGATTAAGAATTAATTCTTATGTGTTTGGTCCTATAAAAAAATTTCCAGAGATAGTAACTTTTACATTAGGAAAAAAATTGTGAATGTTAAAGCCATATGTACTTGATAAAAGTAAAAGAAAAAAAAGATTTATAGATATAAACACAGTGAAATAGAAAATGAAATTGTTTTTATAATTTGGTTTTGCTCTTTATTCTCTTCTTGCAAAATACCACCTGCAGTTTTATTTCCTTACTTTCAAGTGTGACTCATTGAGTTATTTTCTAGTTTTCAGGAAGTTGTTAGAGCTGAGAGAACTGTTACTCTCATAGAGTCTTACCACTGGCACTTACTATATACATTTCTCTATAGACTTTTCTATAGAAAGGATGGAAGGGGGAGAAACTGAATTCACTGACATCTTATCTATCCCAATGCAAAGAACTTTCCCTATGATTTTTAGTAATATTTACTGTTCCCCCCTTATTTTGCTGCCCCACATGTAAGGGGATGATTTAATGAAATACCTAAGAGCTGAAGTGTCTGTAACAGCACTGGTAACTGGGGCAGGATGGTTTGGTTTTCAAATGACAATAATAGAAGCTGCGTACCTAGTTGGGAATTGCATCCTAAGTAAGTCCCTTTACCTCTTTGCTTATGAATTTATTTTACAGGCAAGATAAAGAAAATAAAACTATCTACTTTGTTCTTTTAAAAATAAAATGGTGTCTGAAAAACATTCTGAGGTCCATTTAAGTCACCATAAATCATCCAAAAATCAATATAATTTAGCTAATAATTTATCTAGTACAATTGGAACTATACTCATTTTAGACTTAAAGTTCAAAACTCCAGTCTCTCTCTAGCCAGACAAGAATTATTTAAAAGCCATTCTTCTTCCTCCTTTCCACACTTTAAATTAAATCCTATCAGTTTGCTTTTAATCTCTAGAGAACCGAAATGTTTTATTTATAGGAATCTATAATAAATGCTTGTTTAATGATGCTTTGTTGAATTCGTAAATCATAGCCACAGCTCCTGTGGCCTTGTTAAGGACTTGGGGGGAGCAGGGGTTGTTTGGTTGCTGCAACTCTAGAGCAAAAGTGAGCATTGATAAGTATGACCCTTTTTTGAAGTTCCATACAAGGTGGGAAGACGGCATGGTAAATATTATGCAGGTTACCAGCTAAGCAGAGCAGAGAGGTGGAGAGCCCTGGGAGACGCAGGCCTGTGGCCTGGTCCTAATTGTTCTGTCAGCTTGAATGCCTTGAAGACCCCAAAAATCATGTATCCATATCCATTCATTTACCCGCTGCAAATATAAACTAATGCAGAGGAGGAAAGCAGCTCCTTCAAATGAGAGATGAATTCATAAGCCAAATGTGCCATGAGGAATTATAAGGTTTCCACAGTTTCTTCTCATTCAGTAAGAAATCACAGAAATATGTCTAAATCTCAAAGGCTGCACAGAGACATAGACTAAGAAAGTTCACATTACGTTTCAAAATTAGGTGATGAACTTGAGATAGAGGTATGTGGGACAAGACAGACAGTGATTCATGTTAATTATATCTGAATTGTTAATACCTATGAGATGAGGCAGTGCTTTTAATAGAAGGATCCAGTGTTCTTTTCAAATAATGGACACTACTTCTATTTTGATTATAAGTATTTGAATCTTTTTTGAAATTTGGAAAAAAAGTGTAAAACACTTATGAATTGAGAATTATTTATGTTAATGGATCTGTAACTATTCTTTTTAAAGTTGGATGTGCTGTGCAATGGTGAAATTATGGGGAAGGATCATACTATGGAGTTCATCTACATGACAAGATGGCGACTAAGAGGCGAAAACGTAAATTGCTTTTATATTTACCTACGTGTATATTTAGTTCTTTACCATTATGTTATTCAAATTTAACAGTTACTTAGACACTTTAAAAACAAAAAAACTAGCTTGGGAGAGAAGAAACTGGTTCCTCTTATTGTTTCTCAGCTACTCCATGATAGTTGGTCCCAAGTACAAGGCTGAGATGTGTGTTAGATGTGGTTTTGTTATATTTAAGGTAAGTTTAAAACATCAGTTTGAATATGTTCAGAACTCAGCTAACCTAGAGACGGAGGAGATAGCACTTACATTTTTTTAAACCCCAGTAAATTATGGGAACTTTTAAGTTCTGCCCTGACTAGTATGTTTAATGGTTAAGATATTTTTTGTTTGTGGTAGAGGAAACAGATAGGGTAGAATCTAGATAATCTTTTTTTCAGGTACCACCTTTACATTGAAAGTATAAAATCGGACCGAAGGGTAAGTGAGTTTGCAGTGGTTTCTGATGCCAGAATTAGATTGTTGTGCCTTAGGCCCCAGGCAATATGGGAGAGATGATTAAAAGGAGGAAACTAAGAAAATTTTTTTTAAAATCCAAAAAGAGTTTGTATTTTGAACTATATCTTCGATTAGGGTTAATTAGAAGGTTCAAGTGTATCTTATCTGAGTTATATGTAACATTGATATTAGGGAAATTTGAGGGGCTAGGGATTACAACGCTGATATGTAGCAGTAAGGAATACAGTAGTAATTATAAAAAACACAAAATTAAGAAATGCAGCCTCACACAATTACAGTGGCTCAAAAACATACTTATGTTGACTGTAAACATCTATGGAACTTTTTTTTTTTTTTCCAGAAGAACTGTCTTGGTATGATACAATAATAAATGAAGCACGTAACTTCTTAATTCAGAATTTTTTTCTATTCACATCCCACTTGGATGACGCCTTCCTTGTGAGGCTGAGTTCTCGTGACCAGGAGGAATAAGTTATGTTCTAGTCCCAGCCACCAACTGGTTGTGTGCCTTGAGGAACTCATGAAACCTCTCTAGGGCTCCTTTTTTTTTTTATTCTAATTGTCTTTGTATTTGGTAAATTACTACTGGCCTATGACATTTTATATATTTTTAAATGGTTGTACATACATCACTCTCATTTAATCCATCTAACCAGAATGTTTCGGGTACCAAGTGCAGATTACAGATGTAGTCAGTTCTCTTGCCTGGCCCTGCTGGGGCCTAAATATTGTGGTATTACACATAATAGTAATACCACAATATTGGTATAATTTTAGCTTTCTTTGATAGTTCATTGGACACTTCAGTATGTGTTAGTGCCTGATAGCATCATTATGAATAGGTTTGCCTTAAGGTTGAAGAGCTGTAACTCATCATCCACTGCAAGACATCTACTGATACTCACTTGTCCTTCACCAGATAGATCCCTTCCCAAAGGTCTCCCACACTGCCAGTTATTTTACTGTCAAAGCATGAAAGAGCTAATTCATAGAAATTGTTATTAATAAAGAGAAACCAGTCTACTACAGTTGTGCTTCTGATTACACATTTCCGAATAGTTTAAATTCCCTGGTTAAGGCATATTTTAATAAAAATTGGTTCAAAAAAATGGTTTAGTACCTTATTTTTATTCAGGTAAAAACAACCAATAAATAGAAAAAAATACCACATTTTATACTTAGTACAACAGTAAAGTAATAGCCCATTTCATTTTTTTTGGTTTGACAGCCCTGTTTTTTGTTTGTTCTCCTCCTCTAAACCTGTTTCTCCCTCAGCCTTCACATTCTCAGCAGTTCCAAGATTAATAGTTCCATTTTTCCAGTTTCTCAGACCCAAATCCCTAAAGTCAGTCCTGATGAGTTTCATCCATCCTTAGCAAATTCTTTGACCTCTACCGTCAAAATACAATAATGAGAATCCAGTTATACCTTATCACCTCCTGTTCTGTCACTCTGGTCCAAGCCACTGGCACTCTTCTCCAGAATTTCTATAAAAGTCTCTTAACTGGGCTCCATGCTTCTACTCTTTTTTTTTTTTTTTTTTACATCTTTAATTTCTCACAGCTATGTGTTTTAGTTTAGATTTTTTTTTTTACATCTTTATTGGAGTATAATTGCTTTACAGTGGTGTGTTAGTTTCTGCTGTATAACAAAGTGAATCAGCTATACATATACATATATCCCCATATCTCCTCCCTCTTGCGTCTCCCTCACCCTCCCTATCCCACGCTTCTACTCTTGCTGCCACCTGTGCCCCCTCCCATCTTCACCCAACACAGCAGCCAGAGTGACCCTCTTAACACAAGTTAGAACATGTCGCTTCTGTGCTCTAAATTCTCCCTTACCGTCTAATGGCATTTAGATAAAAGCCAAAGTCCTTCCAGGGACCTATAGATGGTGGACCCCACACAGTTTTCCCCAAAGACATCTTTGCTCTTACCCTTTGCTCCCTCCTCTCGCTTCACTGGCCTCTGTATTTGTTTCCTCTAACATGCCAGGCTTGCCCTTGCCTCCCCAAATATCCACCTAACTTGTTCCCTTTACCCCCTTCACTCAGAGAATTTTGCTTCTACATCCCCTCCTCAGTGAGGCCTCTGACTTCCGTTAATAGTCCAACCCCTCTCCTGATCTGGCACTCTTAACCCCTTGTCATGCCTTGCCGTCCTCCACAGTATTTCATACCATCACTATGCCTCTTCTGTATGTTTATTGTTTGTCCCCAACTAAAATGTAGCCTGAGGGTAGGGATGATTATTTGTTCACTGCTCAGTCTCCAGCACCTAAAGCAGTGCCTAGTACAGATACTCAGTAAGTATTTGTTTGAAGAGTAAATTGAATGAAAGTTTTGTCTTTTATAAGGTAGTAAGTAGTTAGGCAAAATATAGCCTAAAGGTCACTTTGTTTATTTCAGTCTGTTTCCCATTTGTTTTCTGTTAAACAAATTTTAAATTTTTGCTCATGTTCCAGTTAATTATGAGTTATTATAATTGATGAATTCTGACAGTTGGAGTGAATGGACAAACTAACAATAAAACAATTCTTTCTTGATTAAGCCCCTTCCAGCATATTTATTGCAGTCACATCCTTTCCCATCTCTACCCTTCATTGCCAGCAAGATGCCAGATTGTCTGAAAAGCTCTCGTTACTGTCTCTACTGGCATTGCTAACTGGCTCTGTCTTGGGCTGGGGTCGGCATATTTCCTAAACTAATGACCGCCTTATGGTTCTTTCACTTACTACTGGTACTTTTTTATATTAAACATTTTAATCTACCTGGGATTTGTTCATTTACACACACACACCTACAACAAGGCTAAGACTCTAAAACTTATTCTAAGAATTTTTTGCCAGAAATAGTTTATTGCATACGTCATACTTTGCCTCATTGTTTTGAGATGTCACCATTATCTGTGCATATGTATCTAGACATATGTGTACACATGCAGATGTGTATATCTACGTTCCTGGACATTGTTTTGTTCTTCTGAGTAGGACTTATCCTGCACCAGCATTTCACATCATAGCTTTTATAAAAATCTGATCACATAACACCCCTATCTAAGACTCCTCAATTGTCCATTTTCTTTGGGATATATTTAAATAAAGTCCATGGGCTTCCCTGGTGGCGCAGTGGTTGAGAATCTGCCTGCTAATGCAGGGGATACGGGTTCGAGCCCTGGTCCAAACTAATTTATAAGGAAAATAGTTGGGCCTTCTAGGTTACTTTATGATGTCTATCAGCATCTGTTAGGAAAAAGCTCATTATTATTATTTTTTAAATTATGTTGGCTAGTTTTCCCCCTTTAAATGTTGAGGTGAGCTTGAGAATGGGATTGAGATTGGCATTGGATTAAATTTCTTGATTGACTTGGCTGGCATTTGCAGTCTTTTATTTTGTTCGGTGCTGTGGGGTGCCCTCTGAAGTTCTGGACTCTTCTGTGTGTCTCTGAGTCTGTGGTTTTCTTCCCTCTTCATGTTGGATGCCACCTCTGCCTTTCTGGGTCTTTTGCCGCAGGCAGGAGCCCCCGTATTCACATCACCTCTTGGCCTTGTCCTCTTGCTAGACTCCTAGGGGGAACCTCGGGGAGTCAGTTTTGCCTCCACTCCTCAGGAGCAGGACATTTCTGCCTGTGCCACACAGCATCTGGGCCACTCCTCCCCTTTATCCTGGAACGGTTTCACTTCAGGCTCAGCCTGCTTTCTGTCCTCTGTGCTCTTTCTGGATCCTTGTCTTCATTGTGATGCATTTTTGAAAGACTTTTATCTTTAGGAATCAAATATCCAGTCAAACTTAGCTAAGTCCCAGAAATTTTTCAGTTCATAACAGTATTTGCACCTCAAGATTGGTGTTCATCTTTTGCTTATTAGTGGGAGAAAATGTACCTTTTTTTAAACCATTGCTTCTCAAACTTTAATGCAAATCACAAAACACCTGGGGAATCTTGGTAAAATACAGATTCTGATTCAGTAGTTCTGGGGTGAGGACAGAAATTCTGCATTTCTGACAAGCTCCCAGGCGTTGCCGGTGCACCTGATATTTGGGCCACCCTTTGAGTAAGATGATCTTAGGGGACATGATCCATGACCACTGGCCTGCCCTGTAGTTTCCACATCCATAAATTGAGGGTGTGGAATTGAAGAATAAGACCTCAGTTTAGAAGGGACTTAATCACCAGTCTAATTACATGGATTCTGTTTATAATATCCGTGCAGTGTTCATCACATTTTTTGAAACATAAATGGGTTCATATGTATTGTTTTGCAGCTTCTTTTTCTCATTTGTTAATATGTCTTGTGGAGAATCAGTACATTTTAAAATAATTATTTGTAACAAGTTGATAGTATTCCACTTGTGTGGCTGTAGCATAATTTGATTAATATACTCGTTTGATTTGACTCATTTAGATTTTTTTCAAATATTTTGACATTACAAACAATGCTGTATTCCAGTGTATATATCTTTTTGCACACGTGGAAGCATATTTATTGGCTAAATTCCAGATGTGGATTTACAGCAGAGTATGCATGTTTAAAATTTTGATAGATACTGATAAATTGTCCTCTAAAAAGTTTTTAGCAGTTTATAGTCATACCAATAATGTATGAGTGCCCATTTTCTGATACCCTCACCAACACTTCATATTTTCAATTTTGTATTTCTTGTGTGAAGTTTCTTTCCATATCCATTGCCCCTTTTTTCCATTGTGAAGTTTATCTTTTTCTTACCGACTCCTAGGAGCTCTTTATGTATTCTGGATATTCATCTTTTATTATGTATTTTGCAGCTATTTCCTCCCAGTTGTATCCCGCTGCATAGTTTTGCCTCAGTTTTTTGGTCCTTAAAATTGGGGTAATAATACCTATCTTGAAAAATTTTAGTAAGAATTAATGAACTATTATATAATGAAGTACTTAGCAGAGTGCCAGACATAATAAATGTTATTTTATTAATAGCTTATGTATGTTTGCTTTCATTATTATTATATAATTCTCTCCTCCTACACTTAGTCTCATGTCTGCAAGCTAACTGTTAATATCTCTGTCTCTTCAGCCTCAGCTTTCACCATGAACTCATGTTCTTCCTGCTTACCTTTCCTTGGGTAGGTTGAGTACCTACTCTCAGGACTCCCCCTTTTCTCAGATAATCCTGGTTGGTTTTCTCTCTTCCAACAACCCCTGCCAGCCCCTACCTAAAGTTACCGCACCACGTTTGTCTTGCTTTGCTTTCTTTGCATTACCAAGCAATTTTAGGAAAAACAAACATCTACCTTGACTGATACCAAAGAGATTAATAGAAACAAACAAACAAACAAACAGTGAAATTTGCCTCTTTCTACTCTGTTTACTTGTTAAATGCTATTTGGGACTTGCATAGTTAGGCGAAGTCTGACAGGCCCCAGTGTGGAGAGTCTTCGGGGAGAAGGGGGAAGGTTGTCAGCGATAGCAGTGCTGGGCGTGTCTTACGGCATGTTGATGAGCCCAGTACAGAAGTTCAAGGACTAGCTTCTAGGGAAAAAATTGCTAAAGTCTTTCAGGAAATGGAAAATATCTAAAATTTTATTTTAAAAGCTACCAGTGTATTTGTTTTAATAATTGCTTACTTAAATATTCTTCCAAAGTATATTTTAAAAACCTGCTCTGGGATGTTAGATTTATCCTGGTTAATTTGTATCTCACATATTTTTAATCTTTTTTTTTTTTCTGTTTTGAAAAAGCACACGATGTTGAATTCATATATGCATAATTTTAAAGTGTGTTAATGTTTCATAATTCCATTACAGTTAAAATGTTTATGCTTAATAAGGGTTCAGGATAATATTGAAAAATCAAGATTTAGGAATGATTTTTTAATATGAATGGTTAACCGTTAAAAGATGGTAGATTTAGAAATGAATCTACTCACTAGTTTAAAAATATGTTCATTCATTGATTTACTCATAAAACATTTGAGTGGCTGCTGTGTGCCAGTTCTGTGCCTTAGCTCTTAAGATTGCAAATATGAATAAGATTCAGACTCAAAGAGCTCACAGTCTAATGCTATTAAAATAGTTATGGAGACTAAGAGTCTAATCGGAGGAATATGAAGAACCTAATCTAAAACAGAACATGGATCGCTTACAGGCTGAGGCAAGTTCCCTGCCCCTCTCAGAGCTCTGAGATCCTCAAACAGTGTTCCCTCTCAGGGTGGTTGAAGAGGAGATCTAGGAGAGATTACTCACAGGAAAAGTTGGAAGAAAGAGGGCGCCCCTCCTGGATTGAGAAGGCGAGGGTTTTCTCAGGAATTTAGTATTTGAAGAGGAGATGGAAAGTATAGGTCACCGTTTTGGTAAATATTTGCAGAATATTAACAAAACTCATATCTAGAGACTAAAATAATTTCAAGCTAAAATTTACCAGTCACTAAGTTATTAAAGACTTTTTCCAAAAACAACTACCATATTTTGGAAAGTGTTTACTTAATCATGTTGACTCATGTTTGACGTTAAAATATTTTAAATATGTATCCAGTTGTGGATGCCTCTTATCTGATGAGTTCATCTCCTCCGCAGTTTCGGTGTCTGAACTGCTCAGCTTCGCAAGTCTGCCCTCAGGATGGCCCTTTGTATCAGGTAAGAGGCACTCACGACTGTACATATGACCCTATGATGCCTGCCTGCCACAAAGGTGACTGCTTTCACCCCAAACTCAAGTTCCTAAGACATGTAACTTTGCAAAACTAAGACTTACTTGAGCTACAAAACTTCGTCTTTTCAACTTATATCCCCCAAGTTTCCCATTATTTTAGTTCTCTTGAATTATCTATTTTATTTTGCCAAACTAAAAATGAAGTTATAAATGTTAAGGCCATTATTTATGCCTCAGGAATTTTTAATAATTACCGGTTTCAGCCCATGAGAAATCTCTGCTCCGTATTGGATCTCTGCTCTATACTTAACACTTCTTTGTGTGTGTGTTTTTTTAATTAATCATTCACCCACAAGTGAAAGATAAAATGCCAGATTAGGTGAAGCTAAATAACAGCAACAGCTAAATGCAGTTGTGAGCTTGCTTACTAGGCCCTGTCCTAAGGACTGTACTTGAGTTACCTCTTCTAGCGCAGAAATGATAGTGAACTGATTTAGTAATGCACTGAGAAAACGGGAACATACCTCTGAGAAAAGTTTATCTAATATAAGTACATTTTAAAAATTTGGAAAACAGAAGAGACTAAGTGTAGAATAGTAAGGATTACTGTTGAGTATAGAGATGATCCATGATCGACCTTGATCCATGGGTTAACCATGGCATTTCTTAAAAATCTCCATTGTTCTTTTATCCCAGAAATTAAAGTAGTCTTCATAATTATTTCCTTGGAGCCAAGAAAGGAGAATTGTAATTATATAACAAACTTTACTAGCAAACTTACCTCTGATGTTGCAATTTTAGGGTTGGGACAAATAAATATATGTTAAGTATTAGAAGAACCACTTCAAATCAAAAATGTTAAATTAGCATTTTATCTAGAACTTCCCTCAGTCTCATTGTCAGTGCTGTGATTGTGGAAATCCCCACACTGTCATTAGAATGTGTGTTTCTTAATACACACTTTTTAAGTCCTGTTGTTTTTAGTAATGGAATAAGCACATTTAGCAACTATAAAGGCCAATAGAAAATCATTTGGAGAAAAAAACTCATCCTTCTCCTCATATTATGCAGTTGAGGGTGAGGGGTGAGTAAATAATTTAACTGAGCTGGTGAGAGATGCGTAGATGTTTCAGCTGACTTTAGCTTCACGGCTGATTTGGGGATGAATTGTAGTGCTGCTCCTGCCTTTAGTTATAACTCATACATACATGGCTTTTTGCTTTTACTCTTGGCACTGATGTCTATTTATTTCCTGAGAAATAAAGATATTCTTAAACTCTGATCTAAAGTTTTAGAGAACTAGAATAAGACCAAATTTTCAAAAATCCACACACGCTTCCTTTTCTTACTTCACACACTTCGTTATAGAGTATAGTCCTGTCAGAACATCTTTAGCCAAAAATCACCTAGAAAATTTCAAGAAAAAAATTATCACTATTATAAGAAAGTATTATATGTGTAGCTTTATACTATTACATGTTTTAATTTTGTGAAAATTTCATGAAATAGACAGTTTTCTAGGAAAATAATAGTGGACCAACATTCACCCAAGAAGAAAATGTAAATCACTAAATTATGGAAGATGTAAAAAAAATTAAATTACAGATACCTAAATATAAAACTACTTTTAATGGTCACGTTCTCTCATATTTTCAAGGAATAGATCATTCTCATTCTAAATTGGTTTAAGTCATTGAAAAAGATGGAATTTTTCCAAATTCATTTTACAAAAGTAACATAATCGTGAAAGCAGAAACTGACAGAGAACCTGCAATTAGAAAACGAGTATCAAATCTTATTTTGAACATAAAAACAAAGATGGTAAATAACATACTAAATATACTAAAATAACATGCTAGAAGAATAATAAACCAAGACTAAGTAGTATTTTTATCAGAAATGCAAGAATGGCTTCATGCTGGGGAGAGGGAAATTATATATATATTATATCCTAAAAACACTAAGTCAAATAACTACTAGTAGATGCTGAAAAGGCATTTGATAAAATTTGATGTTAAGTCCTAATTTTTCCTGCAAGCTTATTTTGAAAATTTTCAAAACAACAACAAAGTTGATGTAATACAAAGGAATATCATTTACTTTTACTTAGATTTACCAATTAACATTTTGCTACATTTTTTGCCCCCCTTTCTCCCTCTTCCTCTTCTCCTTATCTTGTTCATCTCTTTATAAATATATCTATTGTTTCTTTACAGAGCCGCTTGAAATTAAATTGCACGTATCATGACAGTCGACCTCTAAATACTTCAGCATATGTTTCCTAAGATCAAAGACCTTCTCATATGTAACCACAATCCCACTTTGCGCACAGGAAATTTAGTACATTAAATATTATAGTGATGTCAGTTCTTCCCATAATTAAATTATGAAGTTTAATATAGTTTCAAACACATTTTTACCAGATTCTTGTTTAACTTGACAAAGTCAGACATCCTGAAGTTCATCAGGAAATATAACTTGGTGCCTCTGGTCAGTCCCATTTTTAAATGAGTAATCACGGGGCACATGCATGGCCACCTACTGAAATGTATTTTAAAGCCGAAGTAATTAAAATCCGGTACGATCTTAAACATAGACACATGAATAAAAAGAATAGCTCAGGAACATGAATCTATCAAGAGTATTTCAAATTAGTGGAGGGTAAAAAGATTAACAAATATCTATTGAGCCCTTAATTATGCACTGGGCAATCTTCTAGGCCCTGGGAACACAGAAGTAAAAAAAAAATTCATTTCCTTCATGGAACCTATACTCTAATGATAACAGATGAAAGATAAATGAGTAAAATTTATAGTGTTAGAAGAAAAATTAAAGTAGATAAATAGAATATTTTAGATAAGATAGCCAAGAGAAGACCTCTTTGAGTTGGGGATTTTTGGTCAAAAAGAAGTGAGAGTAATAGCTGTGTGTCTATCTGGGGTAGGGCCCTCTAGGCCTAGGGCACGCAGTGCAAAGATCCAGAGATGTGGTCGTGTCTGGTGGTTTGAGGGCTGCAAGGTGGCCAAAGGCCTGGAGCAGAGAGAGCAGTTGACCGGGGAATCGGGGAACTTGGAGCATATATGTTGGGGTGGGATGTGATCTAGTAGGGTTTGTTTTCAGTTAATTGTACTGAGACTTTTGGTGGTGGTGATGGGGTGGGGGGATTCAATCCATACCTCCCATTATAGGTGTTTTTCATGGCTAAAATGGTACACACTAAAAATGATACCATCAAAGATCAGGAAGAAAACACAGCTAACTAACCTCAGAGTGAGGATGGCCTTTCTCATTGTACTTGTAAAAGGAAAGAAAACAAACCAAGTTGACTACTAATACTGAAAAGTACATGGCAAAAATACCATAAATAAGGAATATTTGCAATATATGACAGAAAGATTTGCTGCCCTAATATGTAAAGAATCCATACAAATCTGTAGGACAGGGTTCACCTTTCCATAGAAAAATGAACAAAAGACATGATAAGACAAATCACAAAAGAAGGAAACACAACTGGCTAGTAAACATATAAAGATGGTTAACTTATTTAGAAGTCAAAATGGAAGAAGAAATAAAATACTATTTTATGCTTATTAAATTTCCAAATTAAGAGAGAGGAAAGGAATAGTACTCATTATTGAGGAGACTACTGAAGAATGAGCACTCATATTTCTTCCAGAAATGTAAAAATAGGACAACTTTCTTCAAGTCCAGTGTGATAGCATTTACCAAAAAGCCTTTTAAAATGCTTGTGCTGTTTGAATCAGCAGTTCTACTTCTAGGAACCAATCCTAAGGGTGCAGGAGAGATAGGGTGGGGAGTGGGGAATAGATCATTGGGTCACAATAAATTTATAATAGCAAAAAAAAAAGAAATTAAAATATACAGTAAAAGATTTGTTGATAATTTATTGTACATTTCTATAAAGGTATCATATGTAGCCTTTAAAAATGATCACGTATTACCATATTAAATACTGTAGAAATAAGTTTATGAAATTTTTTTAATGGACAAAATTCTTTTATGGACAAAATTATTTACCAAACAATATGTGTAGCGTGATTCCAGTTTTAAAAAGAAAAATAATGTAGACAAAAAGACTAGATGGATGTACATTAAAATGACTCTGGTGGTTATCTTTGGGTGTGGGATTTAAATGATTCTCCTTTTTTTCTTGGTGGTTTTCTATATTTTCTAAATCTAAAACCAAGTTACTTTTATGGTAAATAATTTATTTTTTAAGAAAAATAGTATATCAACCAGTCAATTTTTATCGTTTTCTAAAATTATCACATGTGAAATATATGTACTTTGGAAGTATGGATTCTTTTAGTAAATGACGAGACCGAGGACTGGCAGTCTCCCCTCAGCGCAGTCCCGTGACACTAACTAAGAGGAGCGATAGGCCACGTTGCATTGCAGTGCGTGCAGTGCCGTTTTACTGCAGAAGGCAAGCTGAAACACAAATAGGACTTAAGGTTTACCTTAACCATTTCCAGTTTTGTAACACGAATAATTCTTAAACTTCACGTTGTCATAGGACACACACACATACAAATGGTTACTTGGAGGAGAAGACAAAACCATTTTCAGCCAAAAACTGAGAAAATCCCAACCACTGACAACCAAGTCATTTTACTTCTCTCTCTTCCTACATCCTAGTAGAATTGGTGATGGATTCTTCTATGCATGATGAATGGATTTTTGAACAAGTGACTTAATTATTTGCAGAAAGTATGCAGATTCAACAGGAATGGAAAGCAAAGCTAGAAAGATTATTATGATGAGAGACAAGCTCTGGGTTGGGTCAGGTAGGATAGGAAGTAGTCAAGTTAGGTTAATACGATGTCTAGGTAGCAGTCTCCAGCTCTGCCTGAACTTCAGAAAACCCAGGGAGTTTTGTAAAATACAGATTTCTGTGTCCCACTCACAGATATTCTGATTCAGAGGGAACAGAATAAAGTTTAAATAAAAACAAGGAAGCAAAATTTAACCACAGTAGATTTAGACCATGGAAACCCTGAGAGACTGTGACTTTTACTCCAGTCCTTAGAAAACTGTAGGGCATCACCTTACTTCTTCAGCTGGGAACAGCAAGATCTAGGAATTTTTTTTCCTACCCTCTAGTCCAACCCTGAGCTGAATGGTGAGAGAGACTTCCCAGGATGTAGCATAGCGATGATACCTACAGAAACAGTCATTTTCAGGGTTCTGGAATCTCAGTCTACCACTTTTGTCTATAGGAAAGAAAGACAGGATTTTTGCATTCACCTACACAGAGACAAGGGGGGAAACAAGTCAGTAGCCATCTCAGCCCTTTCTTGTTTTCATAAAAGTAGCTCCTGGAAATTTCGTTTTAAAAAGGGGAATCTGCACCTTTAAGAAAAGGAAAACCATTGGTTCTTCAGACCCTTGCTGACTTTGATGTTTGAGTTCTATGTGATATGACAAAACAGAGGGTAAAAAAGACGAAGTAGCAGTGTGGCTTTTACCACAGGAAGCTGTTTCCTCTCTAGTGCTGTATGTTGATGTATGATACCTTCCCTACGTAGAGCAAAACCGAAGGACAGTCTGAACCATTCAGTTACATAATAGTCAAGTCCAAATATTTAGTAGTATCAACTATTGAAAGGAGGCGGTTTCGTCTAACAGTTACTTGTTTTTCAACATTTTTTAAATGACAGTTAAGTTTTAAATTCTAAAAAGAAGTGTCAAAGTTAAGATGTGTGATTTGTAGACACTATCCCAGTTTTCCTAGATTCATAGCAGGAGGTCTTTGTTAATTCGTGACTCAATGGGCTCTCGCAAACAGCAGCCCTGACGGAGTCCGGTCTGCGGGCTTGTCTTGTTCAGCCCCACAGGTGACTGCAGGTGAGAGCTTTCCATCCTCCACAGGCCCTGCCTCGCCCTAAGTATTAACATTAGTACCATTCACATATGCAAGCAGTATGACATCTGCAGGCCTTCCAGCTTGACCTTTGTTGCCAGTTATAGAAAACTTGACTGATTCTAGAAAATAGTAGCCGCTTAAAAATATAGTCTTAATTACAACCTTAATTGTCGTAATCACCAGTACCAGGAAATACTGTAAGCTATAACTGCACATTCTTAAAGTCTTTTATGTATAATCTATATTGTTTTTATATCAACAGTCTTATTCATCATCTGCTTTTATTTTATAGTCATACCCCATGGTATTGCAGTATCGACCAAGGATTGATTTTGGTTAGACCACGGGGCCTAGATCCCACTGAACGAATCCTGCACTACGTGTTTACTCATCGACAGACTGCACAGTGAACGGCGTGTGGACTGGGGGGGCACAACCAGACTTGCAGCATGCGAATAAGGCCATTGTCTGTCTCTAGATTGTCAGTTGCATTTTTGTTGTTTCTATTAAGAGCAAACCAAGTGCCATTCTGCTACTGAACCATCTGCATAAGGTATCTGTGCTGTCTCACAGTGTACAGTACAAGTCATGGTTGAAATCAGTTAGGTGTGCAGCCACGATCCAGCCTTCTGAATATTTTGCTTGCCTGTTCCAAGATTGTTCTAATGTTTGATTACACTAGTAATATGGCTCAATCTTTGTGGTGTTGCAGTTTTCACATGCTTACTATTTGATTAATTCTTGTTTAAATAGAGTACTGTACAAGGAACTAATAATTATTATATCTTGAAATTATTTTGTATGGGAAATATATTTAGAAAAGTGGTCCTTGAGCCACTGTCCTGTTCTCAGTAAGCTTTTTGTGTGCAAAATAGGTCACTCTTGAGTGTGCAAGTCCTTTGGGGAAGAATTCCAATTGTTCTTTACATTAGAGCACATTATAATTGTAGGCATTTTGAGTCATCTGTCTGTGTAGTCTACCAGTCGCACAGGGAGGGCCTGTTCACCCTCCAGAAAACGTATGTGACTTCTTGGAGAGCTGAAGTGAGATTCACAACCATTTGAAATGTTGGCAGCTGATCACATTTACTTCTAACAAAATTAATGTGTAAGTGAGGTTAATCTTTCATAATGCCTTATGACGAGCGGGTGCTGCTTCATGAAATGTCATCGCCGTCACGTAGCCCACTTTATGTGTGCATTGTTATACTGTGGCTCTTATCTAATGAAGTACATTGTTTCCCTTTTTCAGTTGGCCTTAGGTGTGTGTCATTGTGGCATGCAGAAGGTTATGATGATTTAAGTATTAGGATTTTTAGAGCAGGTGACATTAGCTATTTTATGGATTTCAAAAATCTCAAAGCAATTGTAGATTAAAACTGTTAGTAACCTGTCACATTTCCAAACCATATGCATAAAATAGAAAAAATGCAGTGTAATAGATAAATATGCTAACCAGAATTAATGGTTTGAGGATATTTCATTTTAGATCCTGTAGTAATCAGGGGGAAATGGGATTATTGTTTCATACATAAGTTCTTTAAGGTCAGAGCTATGATAATGTCCTTGAGTTTGCATTTTTTTTAAGTCTTCCATTCATTTTGAGATGAGTCTGCAAGTCAAAAAAAGTCTTGTCACCTTAAATTATATGAAGAACTTCATTTTAAACCTCTTAACATTTACATTATTTTTCATAAACTTCTTTGGAAATTAAGTTTTAGTAATTGCTTTGAAACTTAGGCCTATTTCCTCAGTTTCAAAGTTAACCTCTGAAATACTTAGGAAATAATCTTGAAAGTTAGGAAAAAATATTTGTTCTAGAAATCTGACATGAGCACAATCTGTGTGTTACACACATAGTTTTTATACTGTCTACATAGTAGATGTGCTACATTTTCCGGTAAAATGTATCACAGGGTAATGCCTTCTGAATCTCAAAATGCTTCTTAGAAATAAAACAGTGTACGACCAAGAAACACATACAAAATACAGCTAAATCTTGATGCATTTCACAATATAAAAGGCTGAAACGTCATAATTATCTTTTCTTTATATCTTTAAGTCAAAAAGTCTAAAGTTTTCTGTTGTTTTTGGCCTGACTTTTGTGAAAAAGGTTATGGCAATACTTTTAAAATTTCACTTTGTTAGACTGTGTTTGTGCTTGGAGGGGCTCACAAAGAGAATTTAAAAGGCAGATTTTTGTTAACTCTTTAAAAATGGTTGGCACAGACCATTACCCTAAACCAGAAACTGAATTTACTCCCCAGCTACAGAAATTATTTTGCTACGCTGTCAAATGCAGTTCCTTGACATCCTAAAGAAATTTTTAGATTTCTTGTAAACTTGTCACATCTAGGTCAGTGATTACTTATGGAAGCTGATTTTAATTAACTCAAAATAGAGAGTGCATTTTAAAACCCACAAATGAGACCTGGATGTTTTTGGGTCCCCAGACAAAACTTGCAGCCTTAAATGAGTTTTATATACGTGATCTCATTAAATTTGGCTTGTTGCCTCATCTTATGTAATGTCACTATTTTCCAAGGAAATATATAGGAAGCAATTATGGAATTGAGAATACTTTTATATAAAATTCCTTTATTTAATGTTAATATATTAACACTTTTATTGAAATGCAATGGAATATGTGCCAAAACATGTGAAAACCTTGCATAAAAAGGGCATCAGTTATATGGGGAAAGGTACACGTTTTATGATGGTCCTGAGTAATGTGGTATTACTATTAGAACCACAGACTTCTTCATATATATTCAACTATGGTTTTCTAAGTATGGGACTACTTTCATGTCTAGTAATACACTAATCCCTAGTTAATTATCCCCTGAGTCAGGTTGTGGAATTTGTAAGAAACGAGGTATAGAAAAATTTACAGGCAAAAATACACAGGTGGTTAGTTTTACAAACTTGGGGTGCTAGTAAGATAAACTCCTTATACAAATAGCCTATAGGAATAATCATCTGAATGCAAAATTGGAGAATAAAACTAAATTAAGTTTTTCTTTAATCTCTTGTTTCTTAAGCAACAAACTGAAAGAACTTTACTTCCATAAAAGATTTTGTAATCTGTTTTCTCTGCTTTAGATATCATAGATGTACAAGGGTCAAGGAACCTTGGATCTAAAGAAGGCCTGTGCTTTATTTATAGATATCACTTTAACGGAAGTAATCACATTAGTTAACAGAAAAATCCAAATATGGCCCTTTCTCCAGATTAACAGAATACTTTTAAGTATAAAAACAAATAAACTAAAAGATTCACTGATGAGGTAGTATTAGGTCATTCAGTCTGGGGTCCAGATACCTTGGGGTGATGTCTTTTAACTACTTTTAGAAAAGTATTTTTCTTCATGCATTAAAAATCTGTCCCATATTAATATGCCACATTTTATAAATGTAATGAGTTTGCTCAACTATGTGTAACTTAAAATGATTCTTTAAGGGGAAAAAAGTATGTTATATAATATTGTGAACTGTTTAGCTTTATTGAACTATTTAAGAGAAAGTGCCTCATTGCTAAAGTGCATTTCTGTTTTAGATTTACTGCATAAATTTTGAGTTTTCTGTCCCTGTCTCTTATCAATGGTTTTGTATCTAAATAGGCTCTTGTAAGTTAGAATAATCTCTTTTTGAAAGATTTTCATAAGAAAATAGTTATCACCAAAGACATTTTACTGTTAATAACCATGTTAGAGAGACAGTTTAACTGTTTGGAGGTTGGAAATTTTTAGACTGCAAGTTACTTTTATATAATTAGGCAATAACCTTGAGTAATTGCTAAAATATCACCAAAGAAAGGCTTTAAACTTAATTTTCATGGTAAGATCAATCAAATGCAGGTTTTTCTTGCAATAATCAGAACATACTTCCTTTCAGCTATGTTTCTTGTTTTTCCAGCACCATCTGACAGATCTTAGGAAATCCTCAAAGGTGAAAAAGAGATTAACACAACAAAAAGCCTCCCTCTGGATGAAAAGTGGGAGAAATACATACTTTGAAAAGAAAATTGAAATTGAGATTTTAAATTCTAATTTGAGAAGCTTTTTATTCCATGGAGGCGATACAGACTAAAATTATGCTTATTTATTAGTTCCTGGGTTCTTAGTAATATGAGAAATTTTATTAAAGACAGACTTTGGTAAAAGTGCAGACATGCTTACTTGTAATAGAAAATAGTGCATTCTGTTGGATTCACATAAGTAAATGCTTTTTCTGTATTCAAAAGCAAAATTTTCCTAAAGGCCTGTGGTTTTTTTTTTTAAAGTAACTCTTTGTCTTGTTTTTCAGCAATGACTTTGTTTTTAGAATCTAGCCATACAGCCAAATTCGGCAAGATAAGCCCCAGATGAAGAGCATATACACCAGGTTAAGCCCTGTCCTCACACCGATCTTTTGGGGAGCCCATGCTGTGGGCCACCTCAAGTAAAGCTCACATTATGAAGTCTTCCTGACAGGCCCCCTGGTAAACCGCATTGGATCGGATAAAGATGGATGCATTCCATTATATACTCTGGTTTACCATAAGGAGTTTTCCAGCAGGCTATGCTTTATACCAGTGAGATATAGATTTTGGTTTTGGGAATTACAAAAATGAGTGAGTTTGCCGTAACTTTAATTTTCTGGGTTAGAAACATAAAAACATGAAATGCTATTATTTTAAGATATATACCTATCCCTACAATAAGGAATATAACATGTCTGCCAAATCTGGTTTATAAAAATTGAAAAATATTAAATATACTAGAAACTCAAACCCTTTGAAAGCACAAAATAACGAACTAGTTCTGGATTTACTTGATATACCTAGTTCAATAGTATTTTGTTGAAAAAAGTTCAGATTGAAAGTTCATTAAAATGTACTCAAATATACATTACAGGGTTTTCATAGTTTTTTCTTAAAACAGTGGCATTTTCCCAAATAATTTAAAAGTGATTCTCTTCCTAATGTAATGTAGTTTTCACAAGTAGTGTGTTTATTTGCTATCCTTACTATATTTTCAAATAGAATTAAAATGCTCGAGCACTTCCTTTTCAGAAAGTTACAAAATTAAACAAAAATAAATTATTTTAAATGCTCATTAGAATGTGTCCGAATACTTGTTATGCCCCTTTCTCTAGGATTCAAAACCTGAGTCATTATTCAGAAATGCTTTTTAATTTTAATTACCTTTAAATCTAGAATCAAGTGAAACATACTAAATACTGGGTCCAGTTTTCTTCCATCTTTCAGAGCTTCACGGATTAAGAAACTAATCTAGTACAAACTGAAGATTAAATATTTCTGGGCAGTGCAGAGATAGTGAATAGATTATATATCCGTGGACTTCACATCAGTCCAGCAGAGCAGGAGTTCTGCACATTAGAAATGGAATGGGATCAGCCTAACGTTGTTTGGGGTTGGTTTTCTTTCGCTGTATTTTTTTGAATGGGGATGGGGGCCCAAGTGTCCTTATGAAGCTGTGGTCGACAAGAGCTTGTGGGGGGAGCACCAGTGTTCTGCTGCGTTCCTGCATCTGGCAACACAACAGCAAGCACCAGTTTTCAATAGAGTAGCCCTCACTTTAAATAAAACCATCATAGACTATATTGTACAGTTATGTTGCTAATTTTCCTTTGAAATATAAAATATTTTAAGCTTTTTTTTTTTTTTTTGGTCAAAAGTGGTAACATCTTAATACAAATAAAAACCTTTTTGTGGTTGTAAGATTTAGCTTATAAATCATTCAAATTGAAGTGAAAGATTACCAGGTCATTGTTAATGACTTAGTCTATTAAGAATATATGTATTTTTGTAAAGGAAAAGCACTTGTAGATATTTAATCAGTACTATTTGTCTGTTTTGCAGAAATAAAATGCTGCTTAGAGATTCTCTTTAAATATTTTTTATTTTTGTGCTCAACTGTATTTTCTGTTGATCTATGGAATGTTCTGTACAAAGCTGTATGGTTGTACTGTTGGGCTAGACACTTTTGTTTTTTAAGATCTGGACTTAGCCAAGTATATTTGACCATGTTAAAAATAGTATCTTTGTTATTAAAATTTTGATTGCATAATTTATTGCTGTCATTCTTCATTATCAGTAGTTGCAGATCATAACCTTCATTTAAAAGTTTCCATTAAGTATTACTGTAGCAAATTTTGTGAATATTTGTTGAATGTTTGAGACGATAAACATTTTCTAAAGACTTCTGAACTGTTTACTTTTAAGATGGCAGACTGGCCCTCGAATAATACTTGAGGTGTGTGTCCACATACACTTTAGAACAATTTCTTTTTTTGTTAAATTAATCTAATCCACATCATCTTCTGAAAGTAATTGAGTACCAAAGAAAGGCCCAAGTGATTTGAAAGACAGTCTGCTTTCTTCAGCTACTTAGATAACAGCTTTGTTTCATTAATAACTTCCCTTGTGAATTCTAGTTGGTCTGAAGACATTCAAGTCAGAAGGTTTCGATGATTCATACCTCTGCCCCATTGTTACAGTGCCTGAAGCTTTGTCTTAGGTTAGTGACACCATGGAGGTGGCTGGAGACCCCAGGCGTTCAGCAAGGTAGGAAAGCAGCATCCTCTGAGCAAAACTCCCTTCACCTTTTAGCATCACCCTTCGCAAGGCTGTTGCAGAGTGGGAAAGAACTTGGGAGGACTGTGCGTGGAAAGTGCTCAAAATGTAGCCCATTTTACTTTAACTGCATGTCAGGGGCCAGAACAGGGGAAGGCCTCAGGGAAGCCTGGAGGGCACAACCAAGGAAAAAAGGAAACAGTTTTCTGACCTGCTAATCAGTCTCTGCCACGCCTCCACTTGAGAACGGGAGCCAGTTTACCCAGTTCTTAGTGTTTTGTCAACACAGGCTCAGCTCTGATCTTTTCACCAGTTTAGAAAGTTACGGAGGAGTCTGCACCCCAGCTGAGTTTAAGAGCCAGCCTCTGCTTGTTGTGTGGCCGAGGAATTGGCTGACAGTATTTTGCTGGAAGCCATGTAGAGCCCTGCTTCACACCCAAACCCCTGCTGTGGAATTTGGGGTGCCAGGATTACCATCAAATGGAGAATCATGCCCAGAAGGAAGAAATAGCAAATGATCGACCACCCCCCACCTCCCACCAACCAAAGCCCTGCTCCTACCGAGCCCAGTTCAGATCCTATCAACTCCAGTAGGCTGAGCCAAACTTTCTCCTTCTTCTGTACCACTTAGCACTTTTATCACAACCACAGTAATTGATGTTTGTTTGTCCTCCCATTAGATAATGAGCTTTGAGAGGGATGTTGACAGTCATTGTGGTATATCCTCACACTCACAACACAATTTGCATAGTAACTGGCACCAATAAAACCAATGTAGTGAAAGAATCCAGATTTCAGGAAGCAGAGGCAATGCTAACAAGTCTCTAGCCATTTCCCCAATAGTCTCCTGATCGTTTCTCTTCTTATGTGGACGTCAGTCATATTGGATTAGGGCCCCACCCTTATGACCTCATCAACTTCAATCAAAGACCCTATCTCAAAGACAGTCACATTCTAAGATCCTAGGGTTAGGGCTTCACTATTCAGTTCATAACAGCCATGTGGTGCCCCATAGACCTGGGTTCAAATACAGGCTCCTTCTGTGGTGTGACTTTGGGCAATTAACTGGTTGAGTCTCAGTTTCCAAAAGCAGGAACAAGATCCCTATCCCATAGGTTTGTGGAGGAATGAGAGGCCACAGGAAGTGCTCAGAGCAATGCCAGTGGAAACAACAAAGAACAGCACAGCCGTTTTCCATCTCCATCTGATCATCCACAGATAGCAACCCAGTGTTACCCAATGTTCTCTCTGATTTGCCGGGAGCTAAAATGCCAACAAGTAACTCAAATTTTGCTTACCTAGAGCTATTCCAATCACATGGTCATTCATAAAACATATTCCCATCCTTTACATACTAATATGTAAAGGATGCAGCACAGGGTCTAGCACATACTTTACAAATGTCTTCCCTTACTCTCACCCATTTAATCATGAGAACAGACCAGTGAGATAAGAGCAAAAATAAACAAATGGGACCTAATCAAACTTAGAAGCTTTTGCACAGCAAAGGAAACCATAAGCAAAACGAAAAGACAACCTACAGGATAGGAGAAAATATTTGCAAATGATTCGACTGATGAGGGCTTAATTTCCAAAATATACAAACAGCTCATACAATTCAATAACAAAAAAAAAACAACCCAATGGAAAAATGGACAGAAGACCTAAATAGACATTTCTCCAAAGAAGACATACAGATGGACAATAGGCACATGAAAAGATGCTCAACATCACTAATTATTAGAGAAATGCAAATCAAAACTACAATGAGGTACCACCTCACACCAGTCAGAATTGGCCATCGTTAAAAAGCCTACAAATAATAAATGCTGGAGAGGGTGTGGAGAAAAGGGAACCCTCTTACACTGTTGGTGGGAATGCAAATTGGCACAGCCACTATGGAAAACAGTATGGAGGTTCCTCAGAAAACTAAAAATAGAGTTGCCATATGATCCAGCAATCCCACTCCTGGGCATATACCCAGACAAAACTATAATTCGAAAAGATACAGGCACTCCTACGTTCATAGCAGCACTATTTACAATAACGAAGACATGGAAACAACCTAAATGTTCATTGACAGATGATTGGATAAAGATGTGAGATATATATAAAATATATTCCACGATATATATATATATATATATATATATATATATATACATATATATATGTATATGTATATATGTATATATATATATATATATATATATAGTGGAATATTACTCAGCCATAACAAAGAACGAAATAATGCCATTTGCAGCAACGTGGATGGACCTAGAGATGATCATACTAAGCAAAGTAAGTCAGAAAGAGAAAGACAAATACCATGATATTACATGTATATGGAATCTAAAATATGAAACAAATGAACAAAATAGAAACAGACTCACAGATAGAACAGACTTCTGATTGCCAAGGGGGTGGGGGGGTGGGAGAGGGAAGGATTGGAAGTTTTGGATGAGCAGATGCAAACTGTTATATATAGAATGAATACACAACAAGGCCCTACTGTATAGCACAGGGAACTATATTCAATATCCTGTGATAAACCATAATGGAAAAGAATATGAAAAAGAATATATATGTATAAATGAGTCACTTTGCAGTACAGCAGAAATTAACACAACATTGTAAATCAAGTAGACATCAATAAAATTTAAAAAAACAAAAAAACAGACCTATGAGGTAGGCACTTTTAGCCCAATTTTAATGATGAGAAAGTGATCTAAATAACTTGCAATCACCAGACATGTATTTGGATCTTCACTGTGGGCCTGTCTATTCCCTAGGGTGAGTCTATTCTCAGGGGCCCTGACTCTTTGCATCTGAGAGCTGAGAGCTCTAGAGAAGCTTATTCTCAGGCCTTCTGGCCACTCCAGGATGGATCGCATAGAGGATAAATATTCGGCAGCCAGTATGTGCCTGAGATGACTGTGGTCAAGATGTTGTTTTGAGCACCCACTGTATACCAGGAGCTGTGTGAGACTCTGGGGGTCCAAATGGTGAGCCGAACAGATTTCACCCTTACGCTAATTGAGCTTCCAGTATGGGAAAGAGATACACGTTAAACAAAGACCAGAAATACATTATAAAAAGAGGGATAAGTTGTCTGAAGAAAATAAATTCTATGAGAAAGAATGGGAGGTCCAGACCCTTCTGAGAAAATGGCATTAAGTGGAGATGAGAGAGAAGCTGGAGCTGGCCAGGAAAGAGTATTCCTCAGAACGAGTAAGAGCAGGGAGAACTCCATGCTGCCCGGCCACCTGCAGGAGGTGGAGAGGGGAGGGGTGACAAGGAGGAGAACAATGGGAGCGAATTCTGGAGAAGAAGGCAAGGGGCTGGGTCATTTAGACACTTTTAGGTCCCCTTGAAAACCTATTTTATTCTGAGCACAATGGGAGGGTTTTACACAGGAGCTCAACAACATCCTGTTTACATGTTTAAATGACCACACTGGGAGCTTCGTGGAGAATAGATGGTAAAGCATAGAAGCTAGAATAGACATGGGAAGAGGCTAAAAGCCTAGAACAGTAGCCCAGGTAAGAAAAAGCAGCAGGGTCCCAGACCAGAGCCATGGTCCTCAGTATGAACCTAACTGGCGATGGAGAGAAGAGGGTTTCTTTGCACGTATCACACCCACCCCGGCTGCAATGTGCCTAAATTTAATGAAACCTAAGTTTTTACGTCATAGGTGAAGCTCTAGATGGGGGTGGGGAATTCAGACCAAGAGGGTGGGAAGAAGCCATGAAACTGAGAGGAGCAGCCGCACCCAAACTCCCAGCACTTCCTTAGGAAACCTGGAGTGGGGAGGGTGGCCGGAGCAGCGGGAGGATGTTTGGATGGGAGAAAAGGATCCTGAAAAGCCTGGTAACCAGGGCTCCCACGGACCCCGCTGCTCTGCTAAGCACCCACCTTTTCCCCGCCAGGCACCTCCTCCGCACCAGAGGCCCGGCCCCACCCCCTGCTCAGGATGCAGGATGCCTTCCTCAGGAGCTGCTGCTCTCCTCCCACCCAGAGGTGGTCCTTGCCCGCTCCTTCCCCGTAACCCTTTACACAGCCCTGTCCTATCACGGGCATTGGAGCAATGCAGCCTCAGACTCCAGTAAGGGCTCTAGTAAGGGGTCTCCCGCTGATTAACTGAAGGATGGGTGAATTACATATTATCTCCTCAATGGTGACTGAGACCCTAATGTAAATGTGACACTAAACCAGCAGAACTCACGAGATGTAATTAACACACCTACTTCTTGAATCTGTGCCTATCACAGCCCCCTTCCACTGGATGAAAATGTCAGTAGCCCCGGCACTTTCTCAGCACACTTTAAATCACAAAACATGGTCTCAATTGAAAAATCAGAAAGTCCAGTTCAGTATATTGATCAATTACTCACTATTTTATTGCAAGGTTACACTTCTTCCCTGCTCCTAACTAGGGCCTGGTAAAGGGTTACCTACTTTCCAAAACTAGAGGGTGGTGGTCCCTCCTTCCCTGATTTGGGTACATACTTGGTGGGGAAGGAGGGGAATCCGAGAACAGCAGAGCAGCTTGTAAGCCGGCTCCAAGCAATCTGGACCTGACTGATGCTCACAGCCCCCTCTCTCGCAATGCTCTTTCTGGGTTCTTTGGAGGGTCTCCTCCAGAACCTTCAACCATCACTCTCCTTGCCAGGAGCCGTGCCTGTGTCAGTGGGCTGTTCCTGGTGCCCCTGACCTTCTATGCCAGCGCTACAGCCCACAGCCTCTTACTGCAGGGGTTTTCTCTTCCACAGGCTGCCGTCTTGTGCAGGGTCTGTTTAAGTGGCTCCCTGCTGATACTCCTGCTGCAGGTCCCTTACAGGGCCCCCTGTGGGCCATGTAGAGCTGACCCACGGTCAAGGACGAGTCTGTGTTTTTAACAGCCCAGCAGGCCCTCTCGCCCTCTGCCCTCCCCAATGGCTCCAGGCTGAGAGGCATAGCCTCTGGCCTCTAAATTTTTGCAGGTGTATTGACTCCAGGTCAGTGTCCCCACAGCTGCAGTATCACATACCAAGCCTTCCTGGGGTGCTGTTGAAGCCCCACCCCACCAGCACCCTCCACCTCTCCGCCTTGAGGAAGGGTGTGCACAGCCCAGCTCACTCTGCATAAACGCTCCCTCCTTATCTCCTGCAGTATTCCTTGGAAACTGTGAAGGAAAGCGCACCAGGTGACCAGAAACCTGGGTGGTTTCTGATCACTGAGTCGGAGGGGACTCTTCTCTCTGTCTTCCCTCCACCATGGCTCTCTCTTCCTGGTCACCTTGTCCAGAGGCAAGATGGCACTCAGCCTGTCGGCCACAACACAGCTCCTGATGATGCCAGCAGACTGAAAAGAGATCCACCTGCACCCCACCCCACCTTGCAGCATCCAACCCAGACTGAGAGACTGAGGCCCCGGCACCAGCCCAGGCCAGACTCTTCCAAAACACGTGCCCCCCGAGAGGTGAGGGCTGGGCTGAAGGGAGGGAGAGTGAAGTCATGTCTGAACCACCGGCGTCCAATTCAGCCGCTGACTCTCTGAGCGAGGACAGAGTGACCCAGCCAGGGCCTGGGAAGGAGTAAGCGAAACCAGCATTGGGTGCTGTAGATCCTACAATGCTGGAGGCTCGGCCGCCTGCCTGTGAAGTTGGTACCAGCCGTTCTGGGCTGGTCAGTACAACCTACCAGCATCCAGCTGCCTTGATTTCTCAAGCTCCCCACCGGGAAGCAGTTGGGTGATCAGCAGCTAGAGGGGTAGAGGGAGCGTTCTGGGAAGTTCTCCCATTTGGGCTGACCAAGAAGGGAGATGGAACCGGCCCAAGGACAGTGTCTCTCTCTGGCTGTTAAAAGTGTGCTCACTGAAGAGCGTCTTGGAGCTGCCACTGGGGGGTTTCCACCCGAGGCAGACCCAGAGCCCCAGGTTATATGGAGTGGTGACGGAAAAGTGAGCAGAAATCCAGGAGTGGAGCCAAGGAGGGCTTCACTCCCAGTTCAGCCACTCCCCAGCTGTGTGACCTTGGGCAAGTCACTTCCTCTCTCTGGTCCTGCCTTGGTTACTTCACCCTGTACGTCCCCGTTCTTGTGACACTCATCTCAACTGCAGTTGTGTGTGTAGCATCTGTCTTCCCAGCCTCGCTGCAAGCTCCCTGAGCACACAAGCCAGTCTGTGTGATTCAGCTCTACGTGGGCCTGGCCCATGGCAGTGCTCAAGGAGAAAAGAGAAACCTCAATGAATAATATGGGCAGCAACCCTTCTATACTATGAACTCACAGATACTGTCCTTAGTAGAAGAATGTCTGCAGTACCACCATCATCCCTAGACTGGGGCAAGAGGGGCTCCTGCCCTGGGCCTGACTTTTAAAAGACACTGCATGCACAAGCTCCAAAATACAAGACTTTTTTTTTCCTTTTTGGTCTTTTAAGAAACTTTTTGAAAAATTCAATAACCAAGCGAGTGAAAAAGAATTAGGGAAGAGGAACATGCCATCTAACTGGGGCTCTCAGGCCACAGGATGCTGGAGGGAGGGGCTGTGGAGGATCATGGTCTCTGCCCTGGGAAACTAGAGAAGGGGGTGCTGCTTGGTTGAGGTCACATACCCCAGATCACCCCAAGTGAGTGTCCAGACAGACAGACCACTGCACCCCTTCCCTTGCTTCTGCTTGCAGGGGGTAGTTTTGGGAGGCCCTCGCTTCCTAAGGATCCTGACAAGTCAGTCTCCATCCTAGGCTCAGGTGGGTTCCAGTGGGTCCAGATAACCTGGGCTCCTGGGCCTCACTTATCTCATTAATCCTCATAATGTGTTATCTCCCTTAATCCTCATAATAAACTTATGAGGTCTGGTTATGGTTCTCATTTTGTAGATGAGGAAACTAGCTCAGAGAGGTTAAGTAATTTGCCTGAAGTCACATAGCTAATGACTGCCAGGGATGGGATTTGAACCCAAGTCTGTCAGATTCCAGAACTTACGCCTTTAACCACCATCACTTCCAAAAGCAACAACTGTGCATCTTCTATGTGCCCAGCACTATTCTGGGTCATGCATGCCAAAGGATCTTCCGGGCATTCATTATTCTGAAAAGGAGAGCCCTACACGTACCACAGACTTCTCAGCTACTAAGAAATATCAAACAATTTCAACAGCAGTCGGGGTATATTTGTGATAAATTAAGTGAAGAGCCCCTCTCAGAAAAGGAAATATAAAATATCAAGGTGCAAGACTGGTTGGAGGCTGCCCTAGAAGGAGGGATGTAGGCCATCAGGTCTGCTCAGTGTGGAATAGTGAAGAAAGGGCGGGGCACAGGGAGAGGGGATTGGAATTTATAAAACAGTACAAAGCCAAGATGAGGTGATCTTCAGCAGAACCATCTCTCCATCTCCCACAGGACACAGATAAATCCAAACAGTATTTTCCACGCCCAACTTATCTCTCCCCTTAGCAGAATTCAACAATGGTGACCATTGCTTCTTTCTCAAAAAAATTCTTCTGGCTTTCATGATACGACTCTCTCCTGATTCACGTTATTCCTCTCTGGCCAGCAGGGAAGGGACTAAGTGGAGGCAAGTGAAACGTCTAGGGTACAAAATTTAAGGAGACATTTACTCTCAAGACCATGCAAATGCTTTCCTCTTCTGCTGCATCTTTAATTGTAGACATTCCTCCAGACTTAACCCTGTGCTCTCTTCCCTGGGAGATCTCACCCAGGCACAAAGCTTCAATGACCACGTCTATTCGGAGGACCTACAGATTGATCTCTCCAAACACCATCACTCCTCTGAGCTCCCGAGCCAAATAGCCCACAGCCCAGTTGGAAACCCTTCTTGGCTGTTTCAAAGACATCTCAAACTAAACATTCTCAAAGCAGAATTTAAGATACCCACTCCGCAAATAGTCCTTCCCAGTGCCCCCGGCCTCAGTGAATAGTTCACTATCCATGCAGTTGCCCACACCTAAAACCCTGGGGTCATTCTTGATACAATCCTCTTACTAATCCTCATCCAATCCACCAAGCACTGTCTCCTTACCTCCTTAATATCTCTTCATGAAGCTTACGTCTTGTCTACCACCACCCTAGTCTAATCTACCATGTTCTCTTAACTGGATGCCTGTAAAAGCCTTTTATCTCGTTCCCAACATGGGCTTTCACCACACACCCACCCTCATGCCCATTCTCTATGCTGTTTCCAGAAAAATATTTTCAAATCGCCAATCTGAATATGTCACCACATCCTCTAGCCTCCCTTGCTCAGAGCCTTTTAAAGGCTTCCCATTGTTCACTGGATAGATCAAAATCCTTAACATGATCTATGAGGATCTTCACGTTCTGGGCTCTGCCCGTCTCTCCAGCCTCATCTCGCCTCATGCTTGGTCACTAATAATTCAGCACCCAATTCCAGTGTGGGTGGGTTCCCACAACAACACATTCTCTGTGGCACCAGCTGGGTGTCCTACCATTCAACTAAACTTTGACACTATCTATCTGGAGGTAGTTGTCAACTGTGCTTCTGACTGACTGGCTACAGACTGGAGGTTCCAAAGTCCCCCTTTTGGGGTTTGATTAATTTGCTAGAGTGACACACAGGACTCAGAGAAACATCTTACTTACTAGATTACTAGATTATTATGAAAGGATATAACTAAGGGACAGCCATGTGGAAGAGATGCACAGGGCAAGGTAGAGGAAAAGGGCATGGAGTTTCCATGCTTTCTCTGAGCAGGCCACTCTCCCTAAGTCTCCAGGTGTTCACCAACATGGAAGCTTTCTGAACCTCATACTTTTGAGTTTTTATGGAGGTTTCATCACATAGGCATTATTGATTAAATCATTGGCCACTGGTGATCAATTCAACCTCTAGCCCTTCTCTTCTCCCTGGAGGTCAGAGAGGACTGAAATTTCCAACCCTCTAATCACATAGTTTGTTTCCCTGGCAACCAGCTCCCATCCTTAGATGCTTTCCAAAAGTCACTTCATTAATATAAACTCAGGTGTGGTTAAAAGGAGTTTGTTATAAACATTAAGACACCCTTATCACATTTATCACTTAGGAAATTCCAAAGGTTTTAGGGGCTCTTGGGGGTGAAAACCAAATATATATTTCTTATTATAAATCACAATATCACAGTCATGATATACAAATTCTACCCAGACTTACCTGGCTTTCTTCTACCCCTTATCCTTGCTAGTTTCTCCTCATTACTGAGCCTTTGCTTATGCCTTTCCTTAAGTAACTTCAGACAACCTTCCACTCAACTTAGCCATCATTACCTAATTTACCTGCCCAGCTAAACTCGGGAGACCCTTCAGGGAAATCTTTCCCGACTTCCATGACCTGGTTAGCCCTCCCTTAAGAGGCCCAGCACAGTGCCTGACACATTGCAGGCACTCCAGGAACATTTACTGAATGATTGAATTAAATAAATTCAATGTAATGTATGGAAGAATTCAATACATGTTTGGTGGTTTGAATTTGACAATGCCTACAGGGCTTCCATAAAACAGAGTCTGACTGAGGACAAATAGCACCAAATGAGAACCATCTGACACTCATTTCATGGTACTCATTTCATGGTGCTCAGATCAGATAACTTGGCCCAACTGTGGAATTTATGGGGAATTCACGAGAGGGCTGACAAAGAGATTGGCCAGTTACATTCTGTGGTCAATTATACTCCCATCTTGTTCTGTTTGCACTCTTCACTAAGAGCTACTTTTCCTGGTACTTGGTTTTTATGACTCTACACCCATCCTTCCCTTTTTCACTTCTATGTGACTTTCAAATGACTTCACTATCAGAAAAATCAATCTAATAATATGTATGCCCTTTGCTCTAGACATCCCAGCTGAAGGATTCTAGCTTATAAAAATATTATCATTGCAAATGATATAATACAAAAGAATATTCGCTGCAGCATTTTTATAATGATGAGAAAAGAGAAACAATATAAATGTCCACAAATAGAGAAATGGATTAATAAACCCATACTATGGCACTGTAAAGAATGCAGTAGATCTGCATGCTCTGATGAGGAGAGTTGCACATCTTAATTTAAAAGGGAAAAAGTTGAAGCACAGTATGTACATTATGATCCCTCTTCCACAACTAATATATGAGTATATGTTTGTAAAAGCATGGTGAAAAATCTGGAAGGATACACATTAAATTGTAATAGTGGTAACCTGTGAGGAAAGAGTTGGAGGGACCTTGGGAAGGTAAACTCTTTTCTTGCTTTATACTCCTCTGCATTATCTGAACTTGTGACAAAAGCACGTGATATTTCTAACTTTAAAACTCCAACAATATAGGTAATTCATTTACTTGTTTGTTTACTATCTGTCCCCCTCACTAGGATGTAAATTACATGTGGTCAGGGACTTTGTCCGTCTTTTCTTGTTGCCAGACTCCCTTGTGCCTAGAACAGTGCCTGACACACAGTAAGTGCTCAGGGTATATTTTTAATAAATGATGGATCTTATTTTTGTTTTTTTAGGCCATGCCACACAGCTTGAAGTTCCCTGACCAGGGATCGAATCCCCAGCAGTGAAAGCATGTAGTCCTAACCACTGGACCACCAGGGAATTCCCATGATGGATCTATTTTTAAAAGAAAATGCCATTTTAACAAAATTAACAAACGATGTCTTCCACATCCCCTCCTGCTGTGTGTCCTTATCTGGGAAATTGGTTGGGTGCTGAGGAATCTGAAATTTTCTGTATCCACATCATAGGCCCTGAATCAAGGTTGGCCTCTTATCCACATCATTGATTCCCACAGCAAATGAGTTGAAAACCCACAAGGTCCTCCACTAATGAGTGTAGAAAAGCCTGGCAGGTTCAATGTTCTCAAGTGATAAAGCTTCAAATGACAAAGAACTGGTGGTTTTAAGATAAACCTTGAAAATGAAATAAAGTTCATCCATTCAAAAAACAGGAGCTAAAGAAGAACACAATGAATAACAAACAAGGAAGAATGTGCTGTCACATCACATGTTCAGTAAGGGAAAGGTCACGACTGTTTAACCACCAAATAGTTTAAGCAGGTTAGAAGAACTGAACAAAACCACAAAAGTATAATAGACTATAGCCTAGGAAAAGATCTGCAAAAATACATACTGAGCTGTATTTTGTGGTACTGTTTCTTTTTAGCTTCCCTTCTGCTTTACTGCAGAACACATAGCAGTGCAAAGGAGATACATGATCTCAAGGAGACATGGGCTGTCTCTCCTTTTCTTCATTGCAGTGCTCCTAAAGTTGAGAAGCCACAGTGCAGAGAGGGAAGTTGGTCAAGCCAAAGCCAAAGAATCCCAAAACTTAGGGGATTCCACCTTTGGGCAACAGGGGAAGGGAAGGAGGGAGTATGTTTGTCCATATCACCTAAACTTAATGGTTCTGGGTTTGGGAATCCTCACTTCTTGCACGTCACAGTTATATAATCTATAACTTCTGTGGTTTTGGTTTTTTCCTTCCTACATCAACAAGCTATTGGAGAGGTCAGTGCATAATCTGGCCATTGCCAACCAGAAAGATACTCAATGAATTCTTAATGAAAGAATGCAGACACACTTGATCCCTATTGAGAGGTGGGGGGAAATGTAATTTGTTAACTGCTAGAAGCCAATGGAAATAAAATGCTAGCAGACTAAAGAACTTCCAGCTCAGTATCTGATTATTTTATACCTGGGATCTTTATTCATAAAAGAGAAATCTACTGTCTTTCCAGTGTCTTTCCCTGTGACAGCAGCTTAATGCGATCACATCCAGTGTGGGCGAAAGTTAAATATTCTTTAAAAAATAGGTTTACAAGAATACAACTTAGGGGACTTCCCTGGTGGCACAGTGGTTAAGAATCCACCTGTCAGTGCAGAGGACACAGGTTCGAGCCCTGGTCCGGGAAGATCCCACATGCTGTGGAGCAACTAAGCCTGTGCACCACAACTACTGAGCCTGCGCTCTAGAGCCCGCAAACCACAGCTACTGAGCCTGCACGCCACAACTACTGAAGCCCGCGCACCTAGAGCCCATGCTCTGCAACAAGAGAAGCCACCGCAATGAGAAGCCCACACACTGCAACGAAGAGTAGCCCCCACTCGCCGCAACTAGAGAAAGCCTGCCCGCAACAACGAAGACCCAACACAGCCAAAAATAAATAAATAAAATAAAATATATAAAAAAATACATCTTAGAAGTATTGAATACAGAGGGATGTGATTAAATTTTATTTTAAGGGGAATATTTACAGAATAATAAAATAAGGCATGTGGTTTGAAGTGGGGAGGAAGCAAGAGAGAAATTTTCACTTTTAGCTTCATTCTGTTCTATGTTGTTTGAATTTATTTCAAGGATCAGGAAATACATAAACATAAAGGGATAAAAGGTGAATTCAGAAAGGAAACAATCTATAGTTTTCTCCAAGTGCTGTAGCTAACATTGTCCCATAGGTCCCTTGGAATCTTTCTCCGGAAATCATTTCTCTCCCCATGAGGGTCAGCCAGCACTTGTGGCTTCTCTCCAGTGGTCCTCGATAAAAATCAGCTCAAGGTATGATGGCAGATCAAATCTGATCTCTGCTGGCAGACTGGGAAATTTACAGGGAACATTTGAACTTTATCAGAGAACAATATTTGAAGTCACAGGAAAGAAACTGGAGGGGGAGGAATTGTAGACTGTGAAAATATTATTGAAATGGAAATAGGGGGAGATGCTTATAAAATTTTAAGCAATATGTTTTGATAAGGTAAGAGATCATATGCAAAACAAACCCAATATTTGTGGTTAAGAGCACAGGCTTTGTGGTCACAGAGACCTGGGTACTAATCTTTCTCTGCCAGTTGCCATTTGGGCAACTTATCTGCCTCTCTAAGGCTCACTTTCCTTTTTTCTTTCTTTTTTTTTAATCAGTTGGGTATAATGAAAAGACAGTGTTGCTCAGAGGAGTACATAAAAGTGCTCAGTAAAAGGTAGTCATTAACCAAATCTACAGACTCAGTGCAATTCCTATCAAAATTCCAATGACATTTTTTATAGAAATAGAACAAACAATCCTAAAATTTGCATGTAATGACAAAATATCTCAAATAGTCAAAACAATCTTGAGAAAGAAGAACAAAGTTGGAGGCATAACACTTTCTGACTTCAAACTATATTACAAAGATACAGTAATCAAAACAGATTCATAGATCAATGAAACAGAATAGAAAGCCCATAAATAAACCCACACTTATGTGTCAATTAACTTATGACAAAGAATATACAATGAACATACAATGTGGATTGTGTATTCAAGAATACACAATTATAAGCCAGGGATGGGGAAAGGACAATCTCTTCAATAAATGGTGGTGAGAAAATTAGCCACATGAAAAAGGATGAAAGTGGACCACTATCTTACATCATACACAAAAATTAGCTCAAAATGGATGGAACTCTTGAAATGAATAAAAGACTTGAATGTAAGACCTGAAACCATAAAACTCCTAGAAGAAAACACAGGCAGTCAGCAATTTGACATCAGTCTTGGTGATGATTGTTTGGATTTGACATCAAGAACAAAGCAACAAAAGGAAAAATAAACAAGTGGGACTACAGCAAACTAAAAAGTTTCTGCACAGCAAAGGAAACCATCAATAAAATGAAAAGGCAGCCTACCAAATGGGAGAAAACATTTGCAAATCAATACCTGATAAGGGGTTAATATCCAAAATATACAAAGAACTCTTACAATTCAAGAGCAAAAAAAAAAAACCAGTAATAATAATAATCCATATAAAAAGGTAGAGGGTCTGAATAGCTGTTTTCCAAAGAAGACATACAGATGGCAAACAGGTACATGAAAATGTGCTCAACATCACTGATCATCAGGGAAATGCAAATCAAAACCACAATGAGATATCAACCTCACACCTATCAGAATGGCTATTCTCAGAAAGACAAGAAATAACAAGTGTTGGCTAGAAGTGAAAAAAGGGGACCCATGTAAACTGTTGGTGGGAATGCAAATAGGTGTAGCCACTATCGAAAACAATACGGAGGTTCCTCAAAAAATTAAAATGACCACATGACTCAGAAGAATACAACCTTCCAAAACTGAATCAGGAACAGACAATCTGAAAAGACTGAGCATTAGTAGTGAAATTGAATTTGTAATTTAAAAAAAAGTTCCAGCAAACTCAAGTCCAAGACCAGACAGCTTCACAGAGTAATTCTACAAAACATATAAAGGAGAGCTAATATCTATCCTTCTCAAACTATTCCAAAAAATTGAAGGGGTTGGAACACTCCCAAATTCATTCTACAAGGCCAACATAACTCTGACACCAAAACCAGGCAAAAACAGTACAAAAAAAGAAAATAGGCCAATATCTCTGATGAATATAGATGCAAAAATTCTTAACAAATAATAGCAAAGCAAATCAATACTATATAAAAAGGATCATACACTATGATCAAGTGGGATTTATTCCAGGGATGCAAGGATGGTTCAATTTTTGCAAATCAATGTGATACACCACATTAACAAGAAGAAGGATAAAAATTACACCAACATCTCAATAGATGCAGAAAAAGCATTTGGCAAAACTCAACATTCATTCATGATAAAAACCCTCATCAAAGTGGGTATAGAGGAAACATGCTAACAGCCATAAAAGAGGAAATCGACAGTAACACAGTAAGAGTGGGGGACTTTAACACCTCACTTAGACCAATGGACAGATCATCCAAAGTGAAAATAAGTAAGGAAACAGAAGTTTTAATGACACAATAGACCAGATAGATTTGATATTTATAGGACATTCCATCCAAAAACAGCAGGTTACACTTTCTTCTCAAGTGCGCACGGAACATTCTCCAGGATAGATCACATCTTGGGTCACAAATCAAGCCTCAGTAAATTTAAGAAAATTGAAATCATATCAAGCATCTTTACTGACCACAACACTATGAGATTAGAAATGAATTACAGGGAAAAAAACATAAAAAACACAAATACATGGAGGCTAAACAATACGTTACTAAATAACCAAGAGATCACTGAAGAAATCAAAGAGGAAATCAAAAAGTACCTAGAGGGGCTTCCCTGGTGGTGCAGTGGTTGAGAATCTGCCTGCCAATGCAGGGGACACGGGTTCGAGCCCTGGTCTGGGAAGATTCCACATGCTGCGTAGCAACTAGGCCCGTGAGCCACAATTACTGAGCCTGCGCATCTGGAGCCTGTGCTCCGCAACAAGAGAGGCCGCGATAGTGAGAGGCCCGCGCACCGCGATGAAGAGTGGCCCCCGCTTGCCACAACTAGAGAAAGCCCTCGCACAGAAACGAAGACCCAACACAGCCATAAATAATTAAATAAATAAATAAAAATTAAAAAAAAAAAAAAACCTAGAAACAAATGACAATGAAAGCACGACGATCCAAAACCTATGGGATGCAGAAAAAGCAGTTCTAAGAGGGAAGTTTATAGCTATACAAGCCTACCACAAGAAACAAGAAAAATCTCAAAAAAACAATCTAACCTTACACCTAAAGGAATTAGAGAAGAAGAACAAAACCCAAAGGTAGCAGAAGGAAACAAATCATAAAGATCAGAGCAGAAATAAATGAAATAGAAACAAAGAAAACAATAGCAAAGATCAATAAAACTAAAAGCTGGTTCTTTGAGAAGATAAACAAAATTGATAAACCATTAGCCAGACTCATCAAGAAAAAGAGGGAGAGAACTCAAATCAATAAAATTAGAAATGAAAAAGAAGTTACAAAAGACACCACAGAAATACAAAGCATCCTAAGACACTACTACAAGCAACTCTATGCCAATAAAATGGACAACCTGGAAGAAATGGACAAATTCTTAGAAAGGTATAACCTTCCAAGACTGAACCAGGAAGAAATAGAAAATATGAACAGACCAATCACAAGTAATGAAATTGAAACTGTGTTTTAAAATCTTCCAACAAAAAAAGTCCAGGACCAGATGGCTTCACAGGTGAATTCTATCAAACATTTAGAGAAGAGCTAACACCCATCCTTCTCAAACTCTTCCAAAAAATTGTGGAGGACAGAACACTCCCAAACTTATTCTATGAGGCCACCATCACCCTGATACCAAAACCAGACAAAGATACTCTAAAAAAAAGAAAATTACAGACCAATACCACTGATGAATACAGACACAAAAATCCTCAACAAAATACTAGAAAACAGAATCCAACAACACATTAAAAGGATCATACACCACGATCAAGTGGGATTTATCCCAGGGATGCAAGGATTCTTCAATATATGCAAATCAATCAATGTGATACACCATATTAACAAACTGAAGAATAAAAACCATATGAACATCTCAGTAGATGCAGGAAAAGCTTTTGACAAAATTCCACACCCATTTATGATAAAAACTCTCCAGAAAGTGAGCATAGAGGGAACCTACCTCAACATAATAAAGGCCATATATGACAAACCCACAGCAAACATCATTCTCAATGGTGAAAAACTGAAAACATTTCCTCTAAGATTAGGAACGAGACAAGGATGTCCACTCTCACCACTATTATTCAACATAATTTTGGAAGTCCTAGCCACGGCAATCAGAGAAGAAAAAGAAATAAAAGGAATACAAATTGGAAAAGAAGAAGCAAAACTGTCACTGTATCCAGATGACATGATGCTATACATAGAGAATCCTAAAGATGCCACCAGAAAATTACTAGAACTAATCAATGAATTTTGTAAAGTTTCAGGATACAAAATTAATGCACAGAAATCTCTTGCATTCCTATACACTAACAATGAAAGATCAGAAAGAGAAATTAAGGAAACAATCCCATTCACCATTGCAACAAAAAGAATAAAATATCTAGAAATGAACCTAAGGAGGTAAAAGACCTGTACTCAGAAAACTATAAGACACTGATGAAAGAAATCAAAGGTGACACAAACAGATGGAGAGATATACCATGTTCTTGGATTGGAAGAATCAATATTGTGAAAATGACTATACTACCCAAAGCAATCTACAGAGTCAATGCAATCCCTATCAAATTACCTATGGCATTTTTTTACAGAACTAAAACAAAAAATCTTAAAATTTGTATGGAGACACAAAGACCCCAAATAGCCAAAGCAGTCTTGAGGGAAAAAGCGGAGCTGGAGGAATCAGACTCCCTGACTTCAGACTATACTACAAAGCTACAATAATCAAGACAATATGGTACTGGCACAAAAACAGAAACATAGATCAATGGAACAAGATAGAAAGCCCAGAGATACACCCATGCACCTATGGTCAACGAATCTATGACAAAGGAGGCAAGGATATACAATGGAGAAAAGACAGTCTCTTCCATAAGTGGTGCTGAGAAAACTGGACAGCTACATGTAAAAGAATGAAATTAGAACACTCCCTAACACCATACACAAAAATAAACTCAAAATGGATTAGAGACCTAAATGTAAGACCAGACACTATAAAACTCTTAGAGGAAAACATAGGAAGAACACTCTTTGACATAAATCACAGCAAGATCTTTTTCGATCCACCTCCTAAAGTAATAGAATAAAAACAAAAATAAACAAATGGGTTGATTCCAAAAAAAAAAAAATACCCCAGACATTTTTTCACAGAACTAGAACAAATAATCCTAAAATTTATATAGAACCACAAAAGACCTAGAATTGCCAAAGCAATCTTGAGCACAAAGAACAAAGCTGGAAGTATCACCTTACCTCACTTCAGACTGTACTACAAAGCTACAGTAATGAAAAGAGCATGGTACTGACACAAAAAACAGACACATAGATCAGTGGAACAGAATAGACAGCCCCAAAATAAACCCACACATTTATGGTTAATTAATCTGCAACAAAGGAGGCAAGAATGCACAATGCAGAAAAGTCAGTCTCTTCAGTAAGTGATGATGGGAAAACTGGACAGCTACATGTAAAATAATGAGATTAGAACATTTCCTCACACTGTATACAAAAGTAAACTCAAAATAGATTAAAGACTTAATGTGAGAACTGAAACCATAAAACTCGCAGAAGAGAATATAGGCAGAAAACTCTGACATTAATCGTAGCAACATTTTTTTTTTTACATCTTTATTGGAGTATGATTGTTTTACAATGCTGTTAGTGTCTGCTGTATAACAAAGTGAATCAGCTATATGTATACATATATCCCCATATCCCCTCCCTCTTGAGCCTTCCTCCCACCCTCCCTAACCCACCCCTCTAGGTGGTCACAAAGCACCGAGCTGATCTCCCCATGTGATGCAGCTGCTTCTCACTAGCTATCTATTTTACATTTGGTAGTGTATATATGTCTATGCTATTCTCTCACTTCATCCCAGCTTACCCTTCCCCCTCCCCGTGTCCTCAAATCCATTCTCTATGTCTGTGTCTTTATTCCTCTCCTATCCCTGGGTTCATCAGAACCTTTTTTATTTTATTTTTTTAAGATTCCATATATATGAGTAGCAACATTTTTTTTGGACCTATTTCCTAAGGCAAAAAAAATAAAAGCAAAAATAAACAAATGGGACCTATTAACCTTAAAAGCTTTTGCACAGGAAAGGAAACCATAAGTAAAATGAAAAGACAACATACTAAATGGGTGAAAATATTTGCAAATGATATGACAGATAAGGGGTTAATAACCAAAATATGTTAACAGTTTGTACAACTCAACATCAAAAAACAAACAACCCAATTTAAAAAATGGGCAGAAGACCTGAATAGACATTTTTCCAAAGAAGATATACAGATGGCCCATAGGCACATGAAATATTCTCAACATTGCTGGTCAGAGAAATGCAAATCAAAACCACAATAAGATATCACTTCCCACCTGTCAAATGGCTATCATCAAAAGATTAGTAAATATCAAATGTTGGTGAGCAAGTGGAAAAAAAGGGTCCCTAGTACACCATTGCAGGGATTGTAAATTAGTGCAACTGCTATGGAAAACAGTATGGAGGTTCCTCAAAAAACTAAAAATTGAACTAGCCTATGAGCCAGCAATTTCACTGCTGGGTATACATCTGAAGAAAATGAAGACACTAATTCAAAAAGATACATGCACCCCAATGTTCACAGCAACATTATTTACAATAGCCAAGATATGGAAGCAACCTAAGTACCCATCAACAGATGAATGGATAAAGAAGATGTGGTGTATATATACAATGAATATTAGCCATAAAAAGAATGAAATTCTGCCATTTGCAACAATGTGGAAAGACCTAGAGGATATTATGCTAGTGAAGTAAGTCAGACAGAGAAAGACAAATACTCTGTTATCAGTTATATGTGGAATCTAAAAAATAAAACAAACAAATGTATATAAAAAAACAGAAACAGACTCAGATATAGAGAACAAACTAGTGGTTACCAGTGGGGAGAGGGAAAAGGGAATGGGACGATAGGTGTGTGGGATTAAGAGACACATACTACTATGTATAAAATAAATAAGCAATAAGGATACATTGTACAGCAGAGGGAAATATAGCCATTATTTTATAATAACTTTAAATGATGTATAATCTATAAAATATTGAATCACTACATTGTACCCATGAATATAATATTGAAAATTAATTATACTTCAATTAAAAAAAGAAAATGTGGTATATATACACAATGAAATATTATTCATCCATAAAAAGAAGGAAAGCTTGCTATTTGCAACAGCATGTACTGACCTTGAGGACATTATGCTAGTGAAATATGCCAGACAGAGAAAGACAAATACCATATGATCTCACTTATATGTGGAAACCATAGAAACAAACAAAACCAATAAAACCTGGAACTCATAGATACAGAGAAGAGATTGGTGGCTGCCAGACGTGAGGAGTTGGGGACGGGCAAAATGTGTGAAGGTGGTCAAAACGTACAAACTTCCAGTTATAAAATTTAAAACTCCTGGGGAGGTAATGTTCAGCATGGTGACTATTGTAAATAATACTGTATTGTATATTGGAAAATTGCTAAGCAAGTAGATCTTAAAAGTTCTCAACACAAGAAAAAAATTTGTAACTATGTGTGGTGATGGGTGTTAATCAGATTTATTGTAGTGATCATTTCACAATGTATATAGATATGCAGTCATTATGTTGTCCACCTGAAACTATTATCATATTCTACGTCAATTATATCATTTTTTATAAAAAAGGTAGCCATTACTTTTCATTACTTTTTAGCTTTTATGAGATGCATAAGCTGTTTTGATTAATAAAAAATCACAGAAAATGTACATAAATGAAAATTAATGTTTCTTTGGCAAAAATTCTGGATTGTTGTTATTTAAGGAATTGTACTACGAGTGAAAAGTGGAACCAGTGCTAGGCCAGCATGAAATCTAACTCAGTACACTGTATACACCTTCTTAAATGTCTGCGAGACCATGAGTGTCCCCCACATGCCAGGAACTTGTAAGAGCTGCTTATTTTCTCTTTTCTCTCCTCTCAGAGCTCTTGCAATCCTCCTGATTGCATGGAGGAGAAAGCCCCCAGGAGAGCAACAGCCCTGGGCCACCCCCAGGTGCTGGGAGTACAGTGATCAATTGTCCTGATTTTCCCCATACTGTCTCAATTCTAGCCCTTCAAGTCCCATGGCCAAGGAAATCCCTCAGTCCTATGTACTGAGATGGTTATTCAGGCACCCAGACCAGGCCCTGCATGTCTGCACTCAGTTTTACTTCAAAGTCAGTGGCATTTCTTTCCCTTAGTAATTTCACTAACACCACTGTGAGTCTTGTCAGATGTGATTAGAGTTAAATTTGGGTGATACAAATGGAATGAATAGAGGGAAATGGAATTGTATTTTCCCCTGAGATAACTGGTTAAAAGTTGAGATGATTCAAGGGATTAAGAAGGGGTATGCATGCCTCTGGGTGCTTTGTTATTGATGTGCATCCATATATGAAAGTGTGTGTGTGTGTGTGTGTGTGTGTGTGTGTGTGTGTGTGTGTGTGTGTGTGTGTGTGTGTGTGTGTGTGTGTGTGTGTAATATACTCAGGAAGAGACAGACCAGGCAAGGGATCTGACCTGGGCACTAGTCCCTGAAGATGGTGGTCAAGACCACAGTTGCCCACACCGGCCTCCAGGGGGTGCCATCAACCTGTAATAATTCTGTTGCCTTTGTCGGGGGCAAGTCAGGAAGAAGTAGGCAGACATTGAGAGTGAAGACAAGAGGATGCAACCTGCCACCTTTAGTGGTGGGGCCTGCAAGAATGAGGTTTTACAACTCAGAAGAGGGCTCGAAAATCCTTCTCATTAACCCCAGCTGAGATAAGCACCTCCATCTCCTAAGACTGAGGCTCTCTCCTTCCTGCTTTAACTTTGCCAGCCTCCTTTACTTTGGAAAGAATGAGAAACCTCATCCTAGCAATCTCTCAGGGATCTGCACCCTCAAAAGAAGTAACTCTGACAGGCTGTTTACGGCAGGTAATGATGAGGCCAGGCCTCCCACTTGGTGTCCCTGTCTCCCAGCTGCTTTCACATGGCACCGGGCACATCTGGGTCACCGGCTGGAATGAATAGGGAGCTGATTGCTGATTGCCACTCCATGCTGATTGCTGTATATTTATTCCATTTGAAATGTTCTGAGAAAAAAAAACGGTTGCTTTGAAGGAGAGCTTTGTGTGAGCACAGTGAACATTAGGGCGAGATTCCAAAACCACCAGGGGGTCAGCTTCAACGCGAGAATGTGCCACAGAAAGCAGAAGCAGGGCGCCCAGCATCCTCTGGGAATCTGGGAACACCTGTGAGAAAGGATTGCCATAGTCTCCTTGTGTCAAGCCCATCGGTGGGAATTGTTCAAAACAAGACCACAGGCCCCCAAATGGAGTCATGCTAAGCCCCACATCATCAAACTGAGACTTAACTTATAGTTTTGGCTCTCCCAGAAATGGAACCTTAAACCAGTCAAACAGGACTCACCAGATCAGCACTAGTTAGGTAGTCTGATAGACCCTTGCACCCCCCCCAAAAGAAAGTAACCTTGTGATACCAACCTGCTTTTTTGCCTACTATAATTTCCTTGGTCCTGCTCCCTTCTGCCTATAAAATTCTTTCATTTTTTTTTTCCAGCTCCTTGGAGCTCCTTTGTATCTGCTAGATTGGATGCTGCCTGATTCGAACTGATGTTTGCTCAAATACACTCTTAATTTTTAATATGCCTCAGTTTCTCTTTTAACAGAATCAAAAAGTATAGAAGCTGGTGCAGTGCTAGTTCTGGTGTTGCCTCTTGTGTGACCTCTTGGCAAGCCACATGAAACCTGGACTTCGGTCTCCTCATCTGGAAAGTGACTGAGCTGGGCTGTGTGGTACCCAAAGCCCTTCCAGGTTGGCACTTCGTGAGTTCAATATCATTCACCACAGAGGTAGTACCAGTTCTCAAACTTCTTGCCCTTAGGACCCCACTGCAACTCTTAAAAGTATTGAGAACTCCAAGGAGCTTTTGTTTATGTGGGTTATATCTACCAATATTTATATTAGAAATTTACATGGAGAAAAATTTAAAACACAAGAATACACAAGTACCCGTACAGAGTGATGATCTCATCACCCATCATATATTCTCCAGAAAATTCCTCTGTGAGAATGAGAGTGAAATGTAATAACATCTTAGTCTTATTATGAAATAGTTTCGATTTCATAGACCCCCTGTAGGGGTCTCTAAGACCTCAGAGGTCCCCAGGCCACACCACTGTGAGCACTGCTGGAATGCTAAAAGCCTCTGGAGCCAGAACCTGCATTTGAATCTTGGTTTTGCTACTTGCTAAGTAGGTGATCTTGGGCACGTGACTTAACCACTTGGTGCTTTTATTTCCTATAAAACCGGAATAATAAATAAGAGTACTTAGTTCACAGGCTTTTAGAAGGTTAATTAATGCATGAAAAGTACCTTGACAAATGTAAGTGCTCCCTAAATGCAGGCTATTATGAATTAATGAGAGATAAATTTTCATCAAAAAAGTATATTTGGAAACTTCTCAACAGAAAAGGTGGGGAGAAAAACTTACCAAGCAACAGAACTGCTACATTTTCAGACAGCATCTAGAACACCAGGCTTGTGCTGGGAGTTTCATGGGACATCAGGCCAATACTTCACATCTCTGTGCTCGAGCTGCCCCTGCTTTAGCAGAGTCTGGAAGGAGTGCACTGGGCCTGGCCAGAGCTCCGTCTCCACTGACAGTCAGTGGTAACTGCAGCCGACATAGGAGCTCCCAAATTATGCTCAAGCATCTTCACCGGTAACTCCCTCCACAGCTGTATGGGCCCAGCACATTTTGGAAGCTGCTTAATAGACCAATTTCCTGGCTTTCAACACCTGAGCCCCCATAGGGCTATGGGGGCTTCTTTTGCTATTGGGCAGTCAGTACTGATCACGTCTGGCTCGTTGACATATAGGAATTTTGGTTTATATGCCATAGGTCTAAGTTTCTCTCCAAGCCCCTATCTCTACCCCTCACTTTTTTCATTTGCCTTGGTTAATGTAACGCAGTGGTTCTGAACTCTGGATGCGTATTGGAATCATCCAGAGGGCTGAAATACAGCCTGGGACACACGGCCCAGAGATTTTGATGTATTCGCCTCTGCTGGGGCTTCCAAGGGGACTCTAATGTGGAGCCCATCTTGAGAAGCACGGCTTTCATAGCCCTGTGGTTCTCAAAGTGTGGTCCTGGGCCAGCAACATCAGAATCACCTGGAAACTTGTTAGAAATGCACATTCTCAGGCCCACCCCAGACCTACTGAGGTGGGGCCCAGGAGTCTGTGTTTTACCAAACCCTCTAGGGGATTCTAATGCACACCCAAGGCTCAAGTTCTTTAATGAGGCCCAGTGCTTTTTTTTTTTTTTTTTTTAACATCTTTATTGGAGTGTAATTGCTTTACTGGCCCAGTGCTCTTGATTGCCACACCTCAAGTCCCACTTCCACCATTACCATCACCTCCATCAACCAGGTAAGCCTGTGAAAAGAAAGTGCCAGCTTCCTGTCTTCCAAGGTGCAGATGCCTGTGTGGCCTGAGGTGGAGCAGCTTGGGTGACTCTGACCTCATTTGCCTGCCAAGTCCTTCTGCAGAGCTGCTGGGTTCTTGAGTGAACCAATGAACCAAAGACCACTAAATGTCTCACACACACACACATTCAATTCAGCAAACATTTATTGCACAAACATTTACTGAGGCATCAGGCTACTGCTGAGGGCGTTAGAAAGATAGGCAGGTCTCAGCCCTGCCCTAAGGAGCGTGTGATCTAATAGGCACGGCACATACACAAACAAGATGCAGGATACTAGGGCCTTCAGAGAGACATAGAGTTAGAGCGACACTAAGATCACATGATAGCTAACATTGATTGAGCACTTTCTATGTGCCTGGCCAAGTGCAGGGAGTCTATGTGTAAATCCTCTTAACAACCTTCCTTGATCCTCACATTTAATCCTCAAAACAACTTATGGTGTAGGTTCTAGTATTATTCCCATTTTGAGCACGAGGAAACAGGTTTAACAAGAGGGAATACATTGTTAGTGACAAAGCAAGTGGGGAGCCAGGACTTAAAGCCACATTTGTCTGCCCCCAATCTTTATAATCACATACCTGCATGTGCTATTTTTAACATGGAAAGGGTGTACTAGAGATTTTTGGAAACATTCCCTAGCTAATTCTGAGAAAAGAAACTGTTCTTAAATGTTAAGGTTTGTGTAAATAGGTTGCGATGACGGCAGATTTCAAACAGCTTCTAGTTAAGAGGAAACCAGAGGAAGAATCTAGGTTCTGAATATTCATACCTTCACCACCTGCACAGAGGACACTTCAGAAACGCCGGCTGAATGATTTCCCAGGGCCTTGTTCGCAGCCATTCTTCGTGGTGTGTAGGGATCGTGCATCATGCCCTCTCTGCCTCCACTTTTGACACATAGGAGAGGCTCTAATGCTTAGGAATCCTGAAGAATAAGGGACCCTCTGGCAGAAACGCCAACAAGAAAATCACAGCCACGTCCACCCTGTGCTAGCCTCCCCAACAAAGTTGCTGAAAACAATGGAAAATATTTGCGAACATACAATGCTATTTGAATATTTAATAACTAATTCTATATTCTTAGATTTTCTTTATAGAAATTCCATTTTACTATGAAAACAATAGACTAGTGGTTATAGTGAAGATTTATAGGATTGTCTACCCAACGCTTACTATACTTGTTTTTCTAGAAACTGCCACCCATCCCACTCATGTTTCTCAGGGGAGTGGATATATACATATATGTTTGTGTTTTTACACGACCCACCAGCCTAACCACCGTTAGTTTTTCCCAAGGTGGGCTTATGGACTTCTTTGCTTGGGATTTTTTAAATTTCACACTGAGAGTCTCCCTCTGGTGACTAAAGCTGGAACATGCACAGCACAAGTTCGAGCATGTTTCTGGCCATGTAGAATGATCCAGTCTGTAAGGAAAGAGAAGATAGCTGACAACACACAGAGCAGCAGAGGAGAGGGAGAGGATCCTCACGCTCTTTGAGAACCTGGCTTTAGTTATTCCTGAGACGCATCTGCCTCCTTGCTCTTTCCCAGTCTTGGTCTTTAAAAAATAGTCCCCTTGATTTTGTTACTCAACTCATTCCCCTTTGAGATGAAGCTATTTGGAATTATGGTCTATCACTTGTAACCACAGCCCTGACCAGAACAGGTATATGAAGAGCTTTCAGGTGATTACACAAGAGAAATGAAGCAATTGTTCTAACTTCTCATTCTCTGCTGCCTCATGTCTTTCTTAAACGTGTGAATTTCAGTAGATATCCCCTATAAGGGTCAGTTTTGTAATTTCTTTAAGCAAAACTTGTGTTGAATTATAACACACACACAGACAAATCCAAACACTGATAAATCATGATTTTTCAGAAAATACATACACCGGTGTAACCAACACCCAGATCAAGAATGAGAGCATTTCCTTCAATATCCTGTGATAAAACATAATGGAAAAGACTGAAAAAGAATATATGTGTCTAATTGAGTCACTTCATTGTATAGCAGAAATTAACGAAACACTGTAAATCAACTATACTTCAATTAAAAAAAAAAAAAAGGGGGCTTCCCTGGTGGCACAGTGGTTGAGAATCTGCCTGCCAATGCAGGAGACATGGGTTCGAGCCTTGGTCTGGGAAGATCCCACATGCCGCGGAGCAGCTGGGCCCGTGAGCCACAATTACTGAGCCTGCGCGTCTGGAGCCTGTGCTCTGCAACAAGAGAGGCCGCGATAATGAGAGGCCCGCGCACTGCGATGAAGAGTGGCCCCCGCTCGCCGCAACTAGAGAAAGCCCTCGCACAGAAACGAAGACCCAACACAGCCATAAATAAATAAATAAATAAACCCAAAAGTTAAAAAAAAAAAAAAAAAGTATGAGAACATTTCCCACAGCCCAGGGGCCAATTCAGGCACTCCCTGCCAGGGGCATATTGCCCCACCTGAGGGCAGCCACTCTCATGATGTCTGACATCAGAGATTAGTTTTGCTTGGTTTTGTGCTTGAAGGAATCATACAGCACATTCTCTTTTGTGTCTGGCTTTTTTTCTCACTTGTGAGAAGTGTCCACGTTACTGCATGTGGTTGCAGTTCGTTCTCATTGCTGAGGAGTATCCCAGCTTTGTATTTTAAATCTTATTTTTACTAAAGTAAAGTAAGGCTGGAACTCAGTACTGAGGACCTAACAGAAGTAGCTGTTTGTTCTCCTGACGATCTACTGATACTGATGGCAAAAGACCTAATTTAGGCAAGCTGCCTGGAAGTTTGCAGAAGAGAGAAATTGCTCTTCTGATGTTGGAAGTTTCACTAAGATTATTATACACTTCAGCTCAAGCGAGGACACACAGGCTGCTTCCTTCTTATGAAGGAAGAAAAACAACAAATGACCTGCCTCCTATCCTTGTTCAGAACAGGACTTTTGAAAGAAAAACATGGCATAGCTCTCCTCAAAAGTTACCCTTCCAACAACCTAATCAGACCATACATTGTTTATTTCAGCAAATAGCATTCAATGACTCAAAAGTGTATATATGCTATATACAAGAGACCTACTTCAGACCTAGGGACACATACAGACTGAAAGTGAGGGGATGGAAAAAGATATTCCATGCAAATGAAAATCAAAAGAAAGCTGGAGTAGCAATTCTCATATCAGACAAAATAGACTTTAAAATGAAGACTATGACAAAAGACAAAGAAGGACACTACAAAATGATCAAGGGACAAATCCAAGAAGAAGATATAAAAATTGTAAATATTTATGCACCCAACACAGGAGCACCTCAATACATAAGGCAAATGCTAACAACCATGAAAGGGGAAATCGACAGTAACACAATAATAGTGGGGAACTTTAACACCCCACTGTCACCAATGGACAGATCATCCAAAATGAAAATAAATAAGGAAACAAAAGCTTTAAATGATACATTAAACAAGATGGACTTAACTGATGTTTATAGGACATTCCATCCAAAAGCAACAGAATACACTTTCCTCTCAAGTGCTCATGGAACATTCTCCAGGATAGATCATATCTTGGGTCACAAATCAAGCCTTGGTAAATTTAAGAAAATTGAAATCGTATCAAGTATCTTTTCCAACCACAATACTATGAGACTAAATATCAATTACAGGAAAAAAAAAACCTGTAAAAAAATACAAACACATGGAGGCTAAACAATACACTACTAAATAACCAAGAGATCACTGAAGAAGTCAAAGAGGAAATCAAAAAATACCTAGAAACAAATGACAATGAAAACACTACCCGAGGGATGCAGCAAAAGCAGTTCTAAGAGAGAAGTATATAGCAATACAATCCTACTTCAAGAAACAAGAAACATCTCAAATAAACAACCTAACCTTACACCTAAAGCAATTAGAGAAAGAAGAACCAAAAAAACCCCACAAAGTTAGCAGATGGAAAGAAATCATAAAGGTCAGATCAGAAATAAATGAAAAAGAAATGAAGGAAATGATAGCAAAGATCAATAAAACTAAAAGCTGGTTCTTTGAGAAGATAAACAAAATTGATAAACCATTAGCCAGACTCATCAAGTAAAAAAGGGAGAAGACTCAAATCAACAGAATTAGAAATGAAAAAGGAGAAGTAAAAACTGACACTGCAGAAATACAAAGGATCATGAGAGATTACTACAAGCAACTATATGCTAATAAAGTGGACAACCTGGAAGAAATTGACAAATTCTTAGAAATGCACAACCTGCCGAGACTGAACCAGGAAGAAAGAGAAAATAGAAACAGACCAGTCACAAGCACTGAAATTGAAACTGTGATTTAAAATCTTCCAACAAACAAAAGCCCAGGACCAGATGGCTTCACAGGCAAATTCTATCAAACATTTAGAGAAGAGCTTACACCTATCCTTCTCAACCTCTTCCAAAATATAGCAGAGGGAGGAACACTCCCCAACTCGTTCTACGAGGCCACCATCACTCTGATAGCAAAACCAGACAAAGATGTCACAAAAAAAGAAAACTACAGGCCAATATCACTGATGAACATAGATGCAAAAATCCTCAACAAAATACTAGCAAACAGAATCCAACAGCACATTAAAAGGATCATACACCATGATCAAGCGGGGTTTATCCCAGGAATGCAAGGATTCTTCAATACACACAAATCAATCAATGTGATAAACCATATTAACAAACTGAAGGACAAAAACCATATGGTCATCTCAATAAATGCAGAAAAAGCTTTCTACAAAACTTAACACCCCTTTATGATAAAAACCCTCCAGAAAATAGGCATAGAGGGAACTTACCTCAACATACTAAAGGCCATATATGACAAACCCACAGCCAACATCGTTCTTAATGGTGAAAAACTGAAACCATTTCCACTAAGATCAGGAACAAAACAAGATTGCCCATTCTCACCACTATTATTCAACATAGTTTTGGAAGTTCTAGCCACAGCAATCTGAAAAGAAAAAGAAATAAAAGGAATCCAAATTGGAAAGAAGAAGTAAAACTATCACTGCTTGCAGATGACATGATATTATACATAGAGAATCCTAAAGATTCTGCCAGAAAACTACTAGAGCTAATCAATGAATTTGGTAAAGTTGCAGGATACAAAATTAGTGCACAGAAATCTCTTGCATTCCTATACACTAATGATGAAAAATCTGAAAGAGAAATTAAGGAAACAATCCCATTTACCATGGCAACAAAAAAATAAATAAAATACCTAGGAATAACCTACCTAAGGACACAAAAGATCTGTATGCAGAAAACTATAAGACACTGATGAAAGAAATTAAAGATGATACAAACAGATGGAGAGATATACCATGTTCTTGGATTGGAAGAATCAACATTGTGAAAATGACTATACTACCCAAAGCAATCTACAGATTCAATGCAATCCCTATCAAACTACCAATGGCATTTTCACAGAACTAGAATAAAAAATTTCACAATTTGTATGTAAACACAAAAGACCCTGAATAGCCAAAGCAATCTTGAGAAAGAAAAATGGAGGTGGAGGAATCAGGCTCCCGGACTTCAGACTATAATACAAAGCTACAGTAATCAAGACAGCATGGTACTGGCACAAAAACAGAAATATAGATCAATGGAACAGGATAGAAAGCCCAGAGATAAACCTACACACATATGGTCACCCTATCTTTCATAAAGGAGGCAAGAATATACAATGGAGAAAAGACAGCCTGTTGAATAAGTGGTGCTGGGAAAACTGGACAGCTACATGTAAAAGAATGAAATTAGAACACTCCCTAACACCATACACAAAAATAAACTCAAAAAGGGATTAAAGACCTAAATGTAAGGCCAGACACTATCAAACTCTTAGAGGAAAACAGACAGAACATTCTATGACATAAATCACAGCAAGATCCTTTTTGACCCAGCTCCTAGAGAAATGGAAATAAAAACAAAAATAAACAAATGGGACCTAATGAAACTTACAAGCTTTTGCACAGCAAAGGAAACCATAAACAAGATGAAAAGAGAACCCTCAGAATGGGAGAAAATATTTGCAAATGAAGCAACTGACAAGGGATTAATCTCCAAAATATACAAGCAGCTCATGCAGCTCAATATCAAAAAAACAAACAACCCAATCCAAAAATGGGCAGAAGACCAAAATAGACATTTCTCCAAAGAAGATATACAGATTGCCAACAAACACATGAAAGGATGTTCAACATCACTAATCATTAGAGAAATGCAAATCAAAACTACAATGAGGTATCACCTCACACCGGTCTGAATGGCCATCATCAAAAAATCTACAAACAATAAATACTGGAGAGAGTATGGAGAAAAGGGGACCCTCTTGCACTGTTGGTGGGAGTGTAAATTGATACAGCCACTATGGAGAACAGTATGGAGGTTCCTTAAAAAACTAAAAATAGAACTACCCTACGACCCAGCAATCCCACTACTGGGCATATACCCTGAGAAAACCATAATTCAAAAAGAGTCAAATACCACAATGTTCATTGCAGCTCTATTTACAATAGCCAGGACATGGAAGCAACCTAAGTGTCCATCAACATGAATGGATAAAGAAGATGTGACACATATATACAATGGAATATTACTCAGCCATAAAAAGAAATGAAATTGAGTTATTTGTAGTGAGGTGGATGGACCCAGACACTGTCATACAGAGTGAAGTAAGTCAGAAAGAAAAAAACAAATGCCGTATGCTAACACATATATATATACGGAATCTTAAAAAAAAAGGGGGGGGGGGGAGGTTCTGAAGAACCCAGGGGCAGGACAGGAATAAAGATGCAGACATAGAGAATGGACTTGAGGACACGGGAAGGGGGAAGGGTAAGCTGGGACAAAGTGAGAGAGTGGCATGGACATATATACACTATCAAATGTAAAATGGATAGCTAGTGGGAAGCAGGCACATAGCACTTCAGCTCAGTGCTTTGTGTCCACCTAGAGGGGTGGGATAGGGAGGGTGGGAGGGAGACGCAAGACGGAGGAGATATGGGGATATATGTACATGTATAGCTGATTCACTTTGTTATACAGCAGAAACTAACACACCATTGTAAAGCAATTATATGTCAATAAAGATGTTAAAATAAATATATACCATAAAAAAAAAAGAAAAACATGGCACAGCTCTCCTCAAAAGTGACCCTTCCAAAAACCTAATCTGACCATATATTGTTTATTTCAGCAAATAGCATTCAATGACTCAAAAGACAGATAACATTTTATTGCAATTTGTATCATAACTTCTGGAAGACAGCACCATTCTTCTAATTTTTACCAAGCAAGCTAACAGTAATTTATCCTCAGGGCTCTTCTGTCAGACCTTCCTCACCAGCCCTGAGATACAGATTCTGAATATAATTTCCATCAACACCTGTAGGTTTCCTTCTTTATGCTCCATGGGAATTAGAATACAGATCATTACAAACTCCAGTTCAACTGGTTTAAGAAATAAGAAGAATTTCTTATTTTCCATCACGAGAACTCTATTGGTTCAATGACACCAACAAGGACCTAGGTTCTTTCTGTATCAGACTGTCCAAGGAGGGTACCCCATACTTCCAAGGAGACGGAAGTCATTCCAGGAGTCAAATCAAGAAATAACAGCTTCCAGCTGCAAAAGAAGCTCTCTTGTGCACACTCTCTCTTTCAATTTCTTTCCCTTCTGCAGAACCCCACCACTCCTCATCAGCCAGAATTAAATTCAGACCCATTGGTAAAGCCAACTAACAGTGGAAGGAATGGGATTACCATACTTAACACATAACAACAGTGTTTATCCCTAACATTAGGGATAGAAGCCCCTTGCCTGAGTCACCTTCAAACAAAACAATGGTTCTGCTGGCAAGGAAGAGAAGGAGAAGGATCATTGGGCTCACAGCTGCGTAACTGTCGTCTTCCACAGCCACCTCTGTGGCTTTCCCACATCCATGCACACCCTGTGTTCCACCTCTTGCTCAAAACATGCTCGTACCTCCATGAAATACACATAGTCCCTCCATGAGTGAAAATAACCTAAAGTCTCACCAAGAAGAAGCAAGATAAATCCAATAAAACATCCATTCATAAAAGTGACTGTCATTACTGATTTATAGTTCATATTATTTCCTGTAGGACAGGAATTGCAAGTACCATTCCCATGACCCAGCCAATCTAGCTGTCCCTGGGTTTGCTCTCCTGGAGGACCTCCCTTGCCTCCTGGGCCCCATGGTCACCTCTGAGGTGAGCACTGAAGAAGATGCCCTCCTGGAGGCTGTGGGTTTAGCAGCTTACTTCTTGCAGGTATAAATTCGATGGCCACAGGACCACCTTAGGGCTGGAAGCTTCTAGACTTCCATGAATCAAGTTAGGAATTCACTTCTGTCAATTCCAGGAACCGATAATGGCCAAGAATCTTGTCTGAATGAGGTCTTTGAGTCCCATAGTCTCTGTCTCCCCATCAGGCTTCTCTGTGCTCTGCCCACCCTCCAGCCCAAAGTTTAATGACCTTCATCTTGAGGCACTTGATACACAGCCACATGGTGAAATGGGGAGCCGAGCAGAGGAAGGGATGGGTGCCACCTGGAATCCCAGCCTTCCCAAGAGCATCTAAGCTAGACTGTGCCTCTTGGCTTGTAGAGAACATTTGAAGAGAGATATTAAGGGGAAGTGTGGGGAATCAGATTTGCTTTTATCCCAACCCTATCAGTCTTAGCTCCTGCTAAATTTCTTCCTTCTTTACCTTTTTCTTGGGGGGGTGTGTGGATTTTGAACAAAATTAGAATCTCTGACCTTGAAAATCTCCAAATCATGGGACTTTAAGTCAACTTAGATTGCAGGTTAGAGGCAGAAAGAGTCTGTATTAGCAAAACTCTACTTTCTCCCCTTTCCGCATTCAGGTATGCCACTTCTCATCCAAACTTGCCCCTCAGACGATCCCCTCCTGGAAGGCTGTAAGAAATAACCAGCATGTGCCAATATCCCCAATTTTCCTACCATCTTTCCTATAATTTTCCTACCAGGATCTCTAATTTTATAGTCTCTGCAGGCACATGGTCAGGGACCTGATGTCCAACAGGTGACAATTTGACTGAAGCCCGCAGACTCAAATTTTGAAATATGGTTTTTGCCATTACAAAACACAGAAGAGCTGCACATAGGAAGAAATGAAGGAGTTGACCACCAGCAGAAGACAGGAACTACCACACCTCATTTTTTTTTTTTTTTAATTTATTTTGGCTGTGTTGGGTCTTCATTGCTGTGCACAGGCTTTCTCTAGTTGCGGCGAGCGGGGGCTACTCTTCGTTGCAGTGCACGGGCTTCTCATTGCGGTGGCTTCTCTTGTTGAGGAGCACGGGCACTAGGGCTCACGGGCTTCAGTAGTTGTGGCACAAGGGCTCAGTAGTTGTGGCTCACAGGCTTAGTTGTTCCGCGGCATGTGGGATTTTCCTGGACCAGGGCTCAAACCCGTGTCCCCTGCATTGGCAGGAGGATTCTTAACCACTGCACCACAAGGGAAGTCCCACATCTAGTTCTTAATACATCAGTTTTATATTTTCTCTTTATATGTGAATAAACTCCGGTTTTCCCTACTGACTCCACTTTTCCAAAAATTGTTTTAGCATCTAGAGCAAAGGGAGGCTTTTCTGCTTACAGGTAAACACACCTTTGAAGAAAGATTTGAATACACATTTTGGAAACCATTGTAGCAAACAATGTAAAATATACATCTGAAAATACATTAAGATACACTGCTTACAAAAGGAAGAGGGAATCATTATTTTGATCAGAAGAACAAAGGGGAGGTTAACACTGAGAATTTCTTTGTTCACTGAGATTTTTCACATTTAGAGAACATGACATGAAGTTCTATCCATCATGGACAGTCCCAGTTAACTTTTGTTTTAAGAAGGATCTTGTCTTCATCAGTGTTCCACTAATGCCAGCTGAGTTTCCTCCATGACCCCTGGGAGAAAGATTAGTGCTGGTGCACCATTGAGCCCTCTGGTCTTTGCACTCTTATTCAAAGCCAACATTGTAACCTGACAAACTGCTGCACAAACAAGCAATTCACACTGAATCCCATGGGACTGGGAAGTCTTGGTGGTTCCAGCATTAACACCAGCATCCCAGGACTCACCATGTGGTTCTGGTGATCAAATTCTCACCATGTCTGGGTGTGACATGTTTTGATGTTATTTAAACCAAATCGAATTCACTTCTAGAAGTAAATACTCCTATTTGGTTTTGAGTTGAATGTTAATCAACTCCCTTGACACAAATTCAGCACATTTGATCAAAACAGAACCATGGTTCCAAAAACAAGGTTGATACAGTGTATTGTGTTCACCAGTTCATCCCTGTGGTTAACATGTTTCTGGCACATGGTAGGTGCTCAATAAACATGGTGTAAATGAATGAATGAAAAGAGACATGCTCACTCAGTAGCTTGGACAGCACTGACTTTGAACATTTCACTGGTCACGTTGAGCTGTTTTCAGTTTACTAACAAAGCAGAGTGGAAGCAGACATGGAGGAGCCAGATTTTTGTACATTTGAAATCGTTTGTAGTTTCATTAGACTTTGAGTCTTACTTCTCTTGTCAAATAGTGTCTCTCAATATCTACTCCCTCTCAGATGGAGCTCCAGACAGAGGGCGGAAAGTTTAAAATTCCAGAATAAATCTCTATCTACATTTTTCTTCCTCCACTCCAAATACCTGATTCTGAGCCAGGTGCCTGTATGGTCTAGCCCTGAAACTGTGGTAATGATTGGCCCCAATGGGGCTTTTTAAACTCTGCCTCTCCTTCCCTCTTCCTCCAGTCTAAGAGATAACCTGCTGCCTTCCAATCCCCATAACACTGTTCTTACCACTGGTATAGTTGTTATTATTGCAAGTTGCATACACATGGCTGCAGAATCACTAAAAATCTCTTTTTCACTTTGCCACATCGTAAGTTCCTTGAGGGCAGGGCACCCCTCTGCAGTCCTAGCTTCCAGCATAGTACCAAGCACATAAGAAATATTTATCACATGAAAGAATAAATGAATAAACAGCAGAGATTTTTTTTTCTTCTCTGTGAACTGAGAATTTAAAGATAAAAAAGGAAAACTGGATAAAATGTCTTTCCTTAGCACAAGACAGAGAAAGGAAAAGAGAAAATTCAGTACTTAATTATCTGGAAGATCAGTGAAGGGGGGCAGTAGTCTAATTCTCCTTGGGCTCTGTTATTCTGGAGAATGTGTACAGCAAATGAAAATTCCTTGGCACTCTTCTCATTAAGACATGGGGTCTACGTCCCTTCCCCCTCAAACCTGGGTCTATCTTCGTGTCTCAGTTGTAACCAATAGAACGCAGTGGAAGTGACGTGGCATAACTTCAGAGGCTAAGTCAGAAAAAGCCATGCTGCTTCCACCTGGTTCTCTTAGGAGGCTCGCTCTGGGGAAGCCTATCCCTGCCTCCATGTAAGAAGTCTGACTACCTGGGACCACTATGCTGGAGAAGCCACAAAGAGGCTTCTGGTCAGTCCCCGCTGAGGTTCCAGTCAACAGCCAGCATCCGCTGCCAGCCATGTGTGTGAGTTACCCCGGACACCCAGCCCAGCTGAACTTTGGACAACTTCAGCCCCTGGGGACCTCTGACAGCAAGCACACGAGAGACCTCAGTGAGGATCACTGAACTGTTTCTAAATGACTCACAAACTCATGAGCAAAATTAAATGGCTGTTTTAAACTGCTAACTTTGGAGGCAATTTATTATACATTAATAACAACTAGATCAATTGCCTCTGGGGATTAATACTATAGAAAATCCTTGAATTTTTCTCCCATGCTCCTGAAGGGGGCAGTTGAGCCCTCTGCCAATTTTCAGACCAAGCATATACAAGGACACACAAGTGCATCATTTATCAGTGAGTGTCTCAGTGCATAAATAAAAACATCCAGAGCTTATGCATGTAGTATCCAACAAAATGTAAATAAAAAATCACAAACGACTTGTGGAATGGAAGCAGTCTCTGCTTAACTAAGATAAGAAATGCAAAATCTATCTAAAGTGAGAGTCATAAAGATAATGATTAGAGGCTTCTAGAAAGTGATGTTTCTTAGTTACTGAACAAAGACTTTGGTTACTCGAAAGGCTCAGAAATTATTCTCCTCTAAAAGGAAATGAAGGGAAAAAACATTCACAGAAAATCTTGTGATTGAAGCCAGCTCTGCCCCCATGTAGGGCCACAATGCTGACTTCACCCTGTTCACCATCTCCATGACTAAGCTCTGACAATTAGTCCAAACGTACATTCTCTCCAGCCAAGACAACAGTAGGAAACTTTTCCATATGGCCAAATTTTCTCCAGTCAGTAGGGTTTGCAGGATTCGTAAATTAGACCTTTCAGTTGCACAAAAGGAAAGAAGTGCCCATGTAGCCATTTGTTTTTCCTTGCTTTGTTCCCCTTCCCATCAGAAACGTGCCCCATCCATGTGCTGCTGAGGAGGAGGCTTCCTGAGGCTGTGCCCTTCCTTTTCTGCCGTTTTCTGTTCAAATCTTCAGCACTCCCTGTGTTTGGGAAGGACTGGCCCAGCCTGGCCTGAGGGGCAGTTCAAACAGAGCTAAACTGTCATCACAGATCTGTCTCCCAGCCTGGAAGGTCAGGACCAGAGCAGCCCAAAGCAAAGAGCACATGGGGCAGGGATTTGGTTCCCCGGAATGACTCCTGCTCGGGGGCAGCTCCCGGTGTCTGTTCCTGGGACTGACAACTGAGGATGATAACGCACTTCCTGGCAGCACCCTGGCTTGAGCAACCTTGTCACAAAGATCTCTGAGCAATCCAGAGAGGCCATGGCTTGCAGACTGTGCTCTGAAAACTCACACTGGACACCCCTAGAGGTTACCACAGAGAATGGAGGGTGGGGGAAGGAGGTGAATGGAGCCCTGAGACCCCACCCACATGACAACCAGAATGTCTCATCTTTTCTTTGTTTCATATATTTGGCTTGAAACATTTCATTTTTAGAAAGAAAAAAAAAAAAACCCTTCCCCTAAAAATTGTTTGGAAACCACCGCAGAGTAGAAAGAAAGAGGATGAGCTTCATAATCAGAAGCCTGGGGGCTTAAATTCCAGCTTTGTTGCCCCTTACTGGCACTCACTAAATGTCTCTGACCTCAATTTTCTGTAAAATGGGGATAACAATGCAAAACTCGCCGGCATACAGAGAATCGAATAAGATGATGTGATCAGAGAACCTGGCATATCGTAGTTGCTCAATAAATATGAAGGTTGGAGCTTTAAAGGGTCAGTAAATAGTACTCTCTTTCTCTCTGCCTAAGTTCAGAATCAATTGAGAAAAAGACTCAAGATAGATAGAGGCCAAAAGGAGTAAGCTGTTTGGAGAATGAGGTTCAGCTCTGTGACTATAGAAGACTTTCTAATACTGTATCCCAGAATTAAACTTACCCACTCAATCACAGGTAGAGCTAAAAGTCTGCAGGCCTCCAGGAGATGAAAGGCTCTCTTGTATAATTTATAACATAAAGGATTTCTCTGCAGAAAGGCAGATCCAAAATACGTAAGTAGGAGGAAGGGGCTGTGTTACACATGCTCAGTTCTCTCAAACTCACTAATAGATAAATCATCCAGGGCCATCAGGTACAGTTGTACATGTTGTTCACTGCACACTTGTGGATAGCATTTATGGTATATTTTGATTTGGCTTCTAACAATAAATCCCAAAATTTCCATAGGTCACAGCCAACAAATCCATTGAATTCTCAAAATTTTGTATGATAGCAAGTGAAGAGCAAAGTATCCATTGGAAAATATCCAAAGAGAAAATTTACCAGATTTAATCTTGGCCATCCCTTGACTAGCAGTTTTTTTTTTTTTTTAATGAAATGAAGCGTGGATTAATCCCATTATAATCAAAATGGACAATACTGCTCATTGCTGGAGAAACATGACTATATAAGAGCTGCAGTTTACCGTTGGTTTCTTCATCTGGGATGATTGCCCTAGGACTTGACAGACTTCACATGCCTGCTGGGCCATATAACATAAGCCCTGTCACGTATTTGTTTGGGATAATTTTCCATGAATGCTTATTAGTTATTGTTAGCAATATCAGTTGGTGCATTTAACTTCTGTGGTCATACAAAGAGTTGCTCTCTGCTCCCTGACTCAGAGTATTTCTATCCTCCCCAGGTAGTATCTTGCCTGGAATCGATGTAGATAAAAAGGCTTTTAAAATAACTTCTCAGCCTCTTTTAACATGAAGGCTAATCTTGGGAGAGTACCAAGAGCTCACCCTTATGTCATAGTGTTTATTGTGTATATATCCTACTGAGATGAAAATTTCAACTCATTGTGAAAATAAGCATTTCCCCATATCTCTCTGAATATACTCAGTTCAACTGGTATTAACACTAGCCTTGAGTTGCCAGAAATATTTGGAAAGGGGACAAATGTTTATTTTGGTATCATTCTCTTTTACCCCCTCTTTCCAGCTTTCTGTTGGAGGGATTTAGCCATAATTGGTTATAAGAAATGGAGAAGGGGATGGTCTGATTTGTGGGATACCAGTGAGAAGAAACAACTACAAATTATTTGGTGAAACAGTAAGGCCTTAACAGAAATATGAGTATTTCTAAGGGCAGAGGTTTAAAAGATTTGAGGACAGTTCTCTGTAACTGTGGAATTTCTCTGAACTTTTAAAAACTCCATGGATTTGAACAAGAAGCCAAACACAGTGAAAGCAACAGCTTCCATTTGTTGAGCTTTTACTGAGTTAAGTGCCATGCAGTGTGCTAAGTACTGTACTTTCATGATTTCCTTTGATCCTCATCACACCTCTATGAAATTGGTTCTATTATATAATCCCCTTTTTATAGAGGAGGAAACAAAAGAAATTAAGTAGCTCACCAAAAGGATATAGAGCTGGTAAGTTTCAGAGATGTACTTCGATCCAAGCAGCCTGACTCCTGAGGTTTTGAGAATATGTAGAAAGAATTTTTGCTCTTGAAAAGATTCAAACAAATATAACTTCTGTCAGTTTTTCTATAGAAAATCCATTTGGTTTCAACTGGAGTTGAGGGATTTAACCAACAGTAGAACTCTATGGAAAATGTTCTTTCTTATTACTAGAAGTAAAGGTCTCCTAGATTTATAAAATAAACATGATTAGAGAGTTATGTCCTGGCAAGGAGCTCTGTGAAAGAGAACTGCTCCTGTCCAGGAATCACATAATGGATTACGAACAACAACAAACAGTCTCTGCATTGCTGTGCTGAAAATGGCCCATCCCTGAGCTTCTTCCCAACTCTATGTTGGGAAGATATTTTATATAATCAGAGTTAGGGTAAAGCCCTGGTCTCAATTAAAAATCCAAAATAAGTGAGGAGTGTGGCGATAACTCAATTCCTGATAGTCTTTATACCAATGCGAATGTAGGACCTGACAATAAAAGAATAGAATAAAAATTTGGGTGAATTTGTATGAAAAGAGAATGGAAGAATCCTCTTGAAAAATTCAAGACAAATTTCATAATGAATTTTTCCTAGGGCTGTTTATCTTCCAAAGGAATTGGGATGCTGTGGTGAGAAAGTCTACTGGAATCATTTCAAATTGCATTGTATTGATTTTCTGGTTAAGTCTTAAAGGCAACAATACATTTTTGAAAATCAAACAACAAGATTCCTAACCATCATTATCCAAGGGTTCAACTGGTCGACAGTTTTTGGTTCTCTGGATTTAAAGCTTTCTAAATAAGCCTCAAGTATTTTGAAAGTGCCTACTATTTCATCAGAAATAATTTGCCCAGAGCAGTTACAGGGGATTAACCAAGATGGCGGAGTAGAAGGACGTGCTCTCAATCCCTCTTGCGAGAACACCAGAATCACAACTGGCTGCTGGACAATCATCGACAGGAAGACACTGGACTTCACCAAGGAGGATACCCCACGTCCAAGGACAGAGGAGAAGCCACAGTGAGACGGTAGGAGGGGCGCAATCAGAGTAAAATCAAATCCCATAACTCCTGGGTGGGTGACTCACAGACTGGCGAACACTTATACCACAGAAGTCCACCCACTGTAGTGAAGGCTCTGAGCCCCATGTCAGGCTTCCCAACCTGGGGGTCCGGCAATGGGAGGAGGAATTCCTAGAGAATCAGACTTTGAAGCCTAGTGGGAATGCATTGCAGGACTTAGACAGGACTGGGGGAAACAGAGACCCCACTTTTGGAGGGCGCACACGGAATAGTGTGCGCATCGGGACCCGGGGAAAGGAGCAGTGACCCCAGGGGAGACTGAACCAGACCTACCTGCTAGTGTTGGAAAGTCTCCTGCAGAGGCAGGGGCTGGCTCTGTTTCACCGTGGGGACAAGGACACTGGCAGCGGAGGTTCTGGGAAATACTCCTTGGCATGAGCCCTCCCAGAGTCTGTCATTAGCCCCAGCAAAGAGGCCAGGTAGGCTCCAGTGTTGGGTTGCCTCAGGCAAAACAACCAACAGGGAGGGACCCCAGCTCCACCCATCCATAGTCAAGTGGATTAAAGTTTTACAGAGCTCTGACCACCACAGCAACAGTCAGCTCTACCCACCACCAGAGCCTCCCATCAAGCCTCTTAGATAGCCTCAACCACCAGAGGGCAGACAGCAGAAGCAAGAAAAACTACAATCCTGCAGCCTGTGGAACAAAAACCACATTCACAGAAAGACAGACAAGATGAAAAGGCAGAGGGCTATATACCAGATGAAGGAACAAGATAAAACCCCAGGAAAACAACTAAATGAAGTGGAGATAGGCAACCTTCCAGAAAAAGAATTCAGAATAATGATAGTGAAGATGATCCAGGACCTCGGAATAAGAATGGGGGCAAAGATTGAGAAGATGCAAGAAATGATTAACAAACACCTAGGAGAATTAAAGAACAAACAAACAGATATGACCAATACAACAACTGAAATGAAAACTACACTAGAAGGAATCAATAGCAGAATAACTGAGGCAGAAGAACGGATAAGTGACCTGGAAGACAAAATGGTAGAATTCACTGCTGCAGAGCAGACTAAAGAAAAAAGAATGAAAAGAAGTGAAGACAGCATAAGAGACCTCTGGGACAACATTAAACGCAACAGCATTCGCATTATAGGGGTCCCAGAAGGAGAAGAGAGAGAGAAAGGACCAGAGAAAATATTTGAAGAGATTATAGTCGAAAACTTCCCTAACATAGGAAAGGAAATAGTCACCAAAGTCCAGGAAGCGCAGAGAGTCCCATACAGGATAAACCCAAGGAGAAAAACGCCAAGACACATAGTAATCAAAGTGGCAAAAATTAAAGACAATGAAAAATTATTGAAAGCAGCAAGGGAAAAATGACAACATACAAGGGAACTCCCATAAGGTTAACAGCTGATTTCTCAGCAGAAACTCTACAAGCCAGAAGGGAGTGGCATGATATACTTAAAGTGATGAAAGGGAAGAACCTACAACCAAGATTACTCTACAGAGCAAGGATCTCATTTGGATTTGATGGAGAAATCAAAAGCTTTACAGACAAGCAAAAGCTAAGAGAATTCAGCACCACCAAACCAGCTCTACAACAAATGCTAAAGGAACTTCTCTAAGTGGGAAACACAAGAGAAGAAAAGGACCTACAAAAACAAACCCAAAACAATTAAGAAAATGGTCATAGGAACATACATATCGATAATTACCTTAATCGTGAGTGGATTAAATGCTCCAACCAAAAGACACAGGCTTGCTGAATGGATACAAAAACAAGACCCATATATATGCTGTCTACAAGAGATCCACTTTAGACCTAGGGACACATACAGATTGAAAGTGATGGGATGGAAAAAGATATTCCATGCAAATGGAAATCAAAAGAAAGCTGGAGTACCAATACTCATATCAGATAAAATAGACTTTAAAATAAAGAATGTTACAAGAGACAAGGAAGGACACTACATAATGATCAAGCGATCAATCCAAGAAGAAGATATAACAATTATAAATATATATGCACCCAACATAGGAGCACCTCAATACATAAGGCAACTGCTAACAGCTCTGAAAGAGGAAATTGACAGTAACACAATAATAGTGGGGAACTTTAACACCTCACTTACACCAATGGACAGGTCATCCAAAATGAAAATAAATAAGGAAACAGAAGCTTTAAATGACACAATAGACCAGATAGATTCAATTGATATTTATAGGACATTCCATCTAAAAACAGCAGATTACACTTTCTTCTCAAGTGCGCACGGAACATTCTCCAGGATAGATCACATCTTGGGTCACAAAAGAAGCCTCAGTAAATTTAAGAAAACTGAACTCATATCAAGCATCTTTTCTGACCACAACGCTATGAGATTAGAAATGAATTACAGGGAAAAAAACGTAAAAAAGACAAACACATGGAGGCTAAATAATACGTTACTAAATAACCAAGAGATCACTGAAGAAATCAAAGAGGAAATCAAAAATACCTAGAGACAAATGACAATGAAAACACGACGACCCAAAACCTATGAGATGCAGCAAAAACAGTTCTAAGAGGGAAGTTTATAGCTATACAAGCCTACCTAAAGAAACAAGAAAAATCTCAAGTAAACAATCTAACCTTACACCTAAAGAAACTAGAGAAAGAAGAACAAACAAAACCCAAAGTTAGCAGAAGGAAAGAAATCATAAAGATCAGAGCAGAAATAAATGAAATAGAAACAAAGAAAACAGTAACAAAGATCAATAAAACTAAAAGCTGGTTCTTTGAGAAGATAAACAAAATTGATAAGCCATTAGCCAGACTCATCAAGAAAAAGAGGGAGAGGACTCAAATCAATAAAATTAGAAATGAAAAAGGAGAAGTTACAACAGACACCACAGAAATACAAAGCATCCTAAGAGACTACTACAAGCAACTCTGTGCCAATAAAATGGACAACCTGGAAGAAATGGACAAATTCTTAGAAAGGTATAACCTTCCAAGACTGAACCAGGAAGAAACAGGAAATATGAACAGACCAATCACAAGTAATGAAATTCAAACTGTGATTAAAAATCTTCCAACAAACAAAAGTCCAGGACCAGATGGCTTCACAGGTGAATTCTATCAAACGTTTAGAGAAGAGCTAACACCTATCCTTCTCAAACTCTTCCAAAAAATTGCAAAGGAACTCTCCCAAACTCATTCTATGAGGCCACCATCACCCTGATACCAAAACCAGACAAAGACACTACAAAAAAAGAAAATTACAGACCAATATTACTGATGAATATAGATGCAAAAATCCTCAACAAAATACTAGCAAACAGAATCCAACAACACATTAAAAGGATCATATACCACGATCAAGTGGGATTTGTCCCAGGGATGCAAGGATTCTTCAATACACGCAAATCAATCAATGTGATAAACCATATTAACACACTGAAGGACAAAAACCATATGGTCATCTCAATAAATGCAGAAAAAGCTTTCTACAAAACTTAACACCCCTTTATGATAAAAACCCTCCAGAAAATAGGCATAGAGGGAACTTACCTCAACATACTAAAGGCCATATATGACAAACCCATGGCAAACATCATTCTCAATGGTGAAAAACTGAAAGCATTTCCTCTAAGATCAGGAACGAGACAAGGATGTCCACTCTCACCACTATTATTCAACATAGTTCTGGAAGTCCTAGCCACGGCAATCAGAGAAGAAAAAGAAATAAAAGGAATACAAATTGGAAAAGAAGATGTAAAACTGTTACTGTTTGCAGATGACATGATACTATACATAGAGAATCCTAAAACTGCCACCAGAAAACAGCTAGAGCTAATTAATGAATATGGTAAAGTTGCAGGATACAAAATTAATGCACAGAAATCTCTTGCATTCCTATACACTAATGATGGAAAATCTGAAAGAGAAATTATGGAAACACTCCCATTTACCATTGCAACAAAAAGAATAAAATACCTAGGAATAAACCTACCTAGGGAGACAAAAGACCTGTATGCAGAAAACTATAAGACACTGATGAAAGAAATTAAAGATGATACCAACAGATGGAGAGATATACCATGTTCTTGGATTGGAAGAATCAATATTGTGAAAATGACTCTACTACCCAAAGCAATCTACAGATTCAATGCAATCCCTATCAAATTACCAATGGCATTTTTTACAGAGCTAGAACAAATCATCTTAAAATTTGTATGGAGACACAAAAGACCCCGAATAGCCAAAGCAGTCTTGAGGGAAAAAAACGGAGCTGGAGGAATCAGACTCCCTGACTTCAGACTATACTACAAAGCTACAGTAATCAAGGCAATATGGTACTGGCACAAAAACGGAAACATAGATCAATGGAACAAGATAGAAAGCCCAGAGATAAACCCATGCACCTATGGTCAACTAATCTATGACAAAGGAGGCAAAGATATAGAATTGAGAAAAGACAGTCTCTTCAATAAGTGGTGCTGGGAAAACTGGACAGCTACATGTAAAAGAATGAAATTAGAATACTCCCTAACACCATACACAAAAATAAACTCAAAATGGATTAGAGACCTAAATGTAAGACCGGACACTATAAAACTCTTAGAGGAAAACATAGGAAGAACACTCTTTGACATAAATCACAGCAAGATCTTTTTTGATCCACCTCCTAGAGTAATGGAAATAAAAACAAAAATAAACAAATGGGACCTAATGAAACTTAAAAGCTTTTGAACAGCAAAGGAAACCATAAATAAGATGAAAAGACAACCCTCAGAATGGGAGAAAATATTTGCAAACGAATCAACGGACAAAGGTTTAATATCCAAAATATATAAACAGCTCATGCAGCTCAATATTAAAAAAACAACCCAATCCAAAAACGAGCAGAAGACCTAAATAGACATTTCTCCAAAGAAGTCATACAGATGGCCAAGAAGCACATGAAAAGCTGCTCAACATCACTAATTATTAGAGAAATGCAAATCAAAACTACAATGAGGTATCACCTCACACCAGTTAGAATGGGCATCATCAGAAAATCTACAAACAACAAATGCTGGAGAGGGTGTGGAGAAAAGGGAAACCTCTTGCACTCTTGGTGGGAATGTAAATTGATACAGCCACTATGGAGAACAATATGGAGGTTCCTTAAAAAACTAAAAATAGAATTACCATACGACCTAGCAATCCCACTACTGGGCATACACCCAGAGAAAACCGTAATTCAAAAAGACACATGCACCCCAATGTTCATTGCAGCACTATTTACAATAGCCAGGTCATGGAAGCAACCTAAATGCCCATTGATAGACAAATGGATAAAGAAGTTGTGGCATATATATACAATGGTATATTACTCAGCCATAAAAAGGAATGAAACTGAGTCATTTGTTGAGACGTGGATAGATCTAGAGACTGTCATACAGAGTGAAGTAAGTCAGAAAGAGAACAACAAATACCATATATTAATGCTCTATGTGGAACCTAGAAAAATGGTACAGATGAACCAGTTTGCAGGACAGAAGTTGAGACACAGATGTAGAGAAGAGACATATGGACACCAAAGGGGGAAAACTGCCGTGGGGTGGGGATGGTGGTGTGCTGAATTGGGCGATTGGGATTGACATATATACACTGATGTGTATAAAATTGATGACTAATAAGAACCTGCAGTATAAAAAAACAAACAAAACAACTAATACTAAACTTTCATTGGGTTATTTGTATGGAAATATGTTAATATAAATGTTTCAGACATTACATGAAATTTCTAAAAATCTTATATGTTCTGGTATAATGTTATAAGTCATAATCCTAGTTATTACTTTAAAATGTGTATCTCAGAAATAACTAATTTTCTTGTCAACTGCATTATTATGAACTTTCATCAAATCTTTAACCGTGGTCATTTTTAAGTCTTTTGTCATTTACAGACAGTTCTGAGTGTACTCTGATGCTTTTGCAAATATGTTCCTATAAAAGGGTTTCATCTTCAAGAAATTCATGGAAAAGACTCTGACAAGTACAGGTTTCTGGTAACTGACTATACTGCTGAACTGAATAAGCATTTTCAGAACTCTAATGGAAAACTGATGAATCCATAAAAGTGCTAACAAAAGATCAAGATGAAAAAAAAATTAATTACATGGGACTGAGTGAACTGATGAGGATGATTATAATTTTTGTGACTTTCTGTTTGAATAAAAAAAAAATCCCACAAGGACTCAGAGGCAAAAAATATACAAATCAATTATCACTGCAAAGTAAAGGAGCTGTTGCAGTGGAGGATTACTGGACTGAATGTCAATATTATGACATAGTATGAGTGTGTTTCATGTTTGGTAATTGCAATCATTGTTGCTTTTGTTTTGGTCATCCATTTACAATGCTTGGTGTCAGTGTATTTATCTCTTGTAAAAATAAAATACATTGTGTGTGTGTGTGTGTGTGAAAAAAAAAAAAAGAAATAATTTGTCCATGTGAGGTTGGGGGAATATGGGAGATTGGCATTGGAAACAATGCAGGAAGTATTATATGGGCAGCTCAAACCCATGGCTCTGCCTCATGTCCCGTTAGAATAGAAAACAATCCTAGGGCTAAAAGAATCTAAGGAAAAAGTCTCTCCGCTTGACTCAACTAGAATCAAACTTGGACAATCCAAGGGCTACCTAAGGAGCTAATTCTATATATTATCCATCAATGCCAGTCATTACCATTATCATTTAAAACTCACTGAACTATGGAGCACAATGCTAGGACGTGGGGTGTAAAGAGGAACACAAATTGTTCCTACAATAAGGAGCTTGCAGTAAAATTGAGGAGACAGGGCAGATCCATGTCAAGATAGATCATGATTCAAACCAGCATTTGACAATTGATATAAAATGGTCCAAAAAAATTACTTCACTGGTTTAGATGAGGAAAATCCTGGGGACTGGGAAGGCAACTAGGTCTCTAAGAGGAAGTAAGGATTCTGGGAAAGGTGGGAGGGGGAAAAAAAGGCTTTCAAAGTCTAGATGCTCCATCTTGAATGTGGTTAAAACATTAACATAGTTTCAATTCACATAAACTCAAAAATTCTTGTGAGAATTTATTGAGCTGTATACTTATGATTTGTGCACTTTTCTACATATGTTATACTTTAATACAAACTTTAATTTTTTTAATTTAGCTTTAATTAAAAATTTTTTTCAAAGGAATATATACTTGTAAGATAGTTGAGTAGGACAGAAAATTTTAAAATAGAAATGAAACTTCCCAGATAATTTTCTCTCTCTCTGGCTCACATTTTTCCTCCCCTTCCCCCACAGTTGTAAATTCACCTGCCCTCAGGCCAATTTGCAATCAGTGTCTCTTTTACCTCCACCACGACTTCAGCTAATAACTGAGACATGCTCTGAGAACCTTCCTAGAGGCCCACAATATCAGTTGGGAAGACTTTCCTGTTTCTTGCAGTCCCAGAACTTGTATTGTTTGTTGGGTAGGTTTGCAAGATTTAGCAAAGCAAAAATAAAAACAGAAACAACCCCCCAGAATTCAGTTATATTTGAATTACAGATAAATAAGCAATAAAAGTTTATTATAATTACAACACATTCAATATTTGAGACATACTTTACTAAAATATTATTACTTTTATCTGAAATTCAGTTGTAACTGGGCATCCTGTATTTCACTTGGAAACCCTGGGTTGTACAAAGATGTACAGCTGCCTTTCCAGGGATTAGAATTTTCTCCCTACCCCCAGTTACATAGGAAGAGAAACAGTGTTTACAAGATTCTAGAACTTGGCCAACATTTATTTTATATTTTTATTCACTTTACTTCATGTACTGTCTTTATTTTAAAATTTATACATGCTTATGGATTTTTTTTTAATTTAGATACTACAGAGGGCAACATCAGTAGGAACAGTAGGGAAGAACCTCCAAAATTTGCTCCTCTATAAAAGCAACAAAAACATTGGCAAAAGTGGTCAAAATAAACATTTTCAAAACTCTGGAAATTAGCCAAGGACTGGCAACAATATAAGGAGTGTTCATTCAAGATAAATGGCTGAATCTCAGTAAGAACAGTAAGATTTGTGGTGTTTTAATTTGTCCTATTTCCATCTTCCCCTACCAAGCTCCACTGAAGTCTTAAAGAGAAAGAGTCCCCTGAGCAGAGTGAAAAACAGCATGCTGGCAACTCCTGGAGGGACAGAATGGGCTTGGAGCTCCCCGCAAAACACCTTTCTTAGAGAACTGTCATTATTTGACTTTTGTGGTAGTTCTTTAGAAATGCCAAGTTGCAAGGCTTGTCTTTATTTGACATGACTCAGACCTCTCATTTCAAACAGCCTCTTTCCCAGGAGTATTTGTTGAAAACAATCAGTCATAATTGTTTAACCATCACAGTTGCCTGAGACAGTAATTGCAGTTGGGGCTAACAAAAAGCTGATCAAAAAAATTAAGAGGAAAAGGTGGGGAATGAGATGTCCATAGGGCACCTTGGAAAGCTTCAGCACATTCTTTAGGATCAAGAAAGCCATGCACATATGTAAAGTTGCACACATGCCAGGGCTGTGTACATGCCTGGGAAAGACCTGAGAAGGCTCCATCTTAAGTTCTCACCACTAGCTGATCTTGAGGCTCTGAATAAGCAGAAAGTGAAGACTAAGGCAGAGTTGTAAACTTCCTGCTTGAGCATTAAAGGTGTTCTTAAATATACATACAGACCTCACTGGCAAGTGCTAGGAGACTTCTTAGTTCCAGCCATTTAAGGGAATTTCTGTTTAATCATTAGCTAACTAATGCCAAACTCCCTTGGCTAAAGTTGACAAAGAATACAGACTCTACAGAATTAGTTTAGGAAAGTTACTAAGCAAACAAACCAAAACAACAACAAACAGCCACAACAACAAACCCTGGGGAAGATGGAAATATGATTTCAAGTGTTGCCCCATTATACAAAATGTCCAAATTTAGACAGAAAAATCACCAGATATGCAAAGAAATAAGAAAATTTGGTCCATACACAGGGGAAAAAACACTCAATGTAAACTGCTAAACAGGCCAAATGTGGGAACCAGTAGACAAAAATTAAAATCAGCTTTTAAAAATATGTTCAAAACCTTAAAGGAAATTATGTTTAAAGAACTAAAGCATGAGGAGAAGAATGTCTCACTAAATATCAATAAAGCTAGAGAATATCAATAAAGATACTGAGATTATTAAGAAGAAACATAGATAGTCTGGTGTTGAAAAGTAAAGTAACTGAAATGAAAAACAGCTTTGAGCTGTCAGAAAAAAGAATTAGTGAACTCAAAAATAGGACTGTTGGGATGATCCAATATGAGGAACAGAAAGAAAAGAATAAAAAACAAAACCCCAGAGCCTCAGAGACCTGTGTGACATCAGCAAGCATAACAACATATGTATAATGAAAGTCCAGAAGGAGAGGAGAAACAGAAAGGGGCAAAAAGAACATTTGAAAGAAAAATGGCCCAAACTTCCTAAATTCAGTGAAAAATGTTAATCTATATATCCAAGAAGCTAAAAAAAACTATAAGTGGGATAAACTCAAAGAGATCTATCCCTGAGCACATCATAAACTGTTGAAAGACAAAAACAAAGAGAATCTTGAAAACAACAAGAGGGAAGTGACTCAACACATATAAGGGATCCTTGATAAGATTAATAGCTGATTTCTAATCAGAAATCATGGAAGTCAGAAGGCAGTGACAAGACATTTTCAGAGCGCTGAAAAAAACCTGTCAACCAAGAATTCTATACCCAACATTTAAACTCATTTAAAAATGAGTGACAGTATAAAATGGTAAAGCTGCTTTGGAAAATAGTTTGGCAGTTCCTCAAAAAGTTCAACATGGGGTTATCGTATGACCTAGCAATTCCATTTCTAGATACATACCTAAAAGAACTGAAAACATATGTCCACACAAAAATTTGTACGATAACAAATTATTGTACATAATTGCAGTATTATTTATAATAGACAAAGAATGGAAACAACCCAAACACCCATCTACTGATGAATGCATAAATATAATGTGGTATATACACATACAATGGAATATTATTCAGCTATAAAGAGGAATGAAATACTGATAATGCTACAACATGAAAGAAGCTTGAAAACATTATACTAAGTGAAAGAAGCCAGACACAAAAGGTCACATATTATATACTTCCATTTATATAAAATGTCTAGAATACAAAAATCCTTAGAGACAAAAAGTGGATCAGTGGTTGCCAAGACTGGGCATATGAGAGAATGGGAAGTGAGTGCTAATGAGTATAAGGTTTCTTTTTAGGATGATGAAAATGTTTTGGAATTAACATTAAATAAGTGGTAATGGTTTTACAACCCTGTGAAAATACAAAAACCGATTAAATTATATACTGTAAATGCATGAATTTTATGGAATGTGAAAGATATCTCAAAAAAAAAAAAAAGAAAAAAGAATACCAACAGCTCATGCAGCTCTATGTCAAAAAAACCAAACAACCCAATCAAAAAATGGGCAGAAGATCTAAATAGGCATTTCTCTAAAGAAGAAATACAGATGGCCAAAAAGCACATGAAAAGATGATCAACATCACTAATTATCAGAGAAATGCAAGTCAAAACTACAATGAGGTATCACCTCACACCAGTCAGAATGACCATCATCAAAAAGTCTACAAACAATAAATGCTGGAGAGGGTGTAGAGAAAAGGGAACCCTCCTACACTGTTGGTGGGAATGTAAATTGGTACAACCACCATGGAGAACAGTATGGAGGTTCCTTAAAAAATTAAAAATAGAACTACCATATGATCCAGCAATCCCACTCCTGGGCATATATCTGGAGAAAACCATAATCTGAAAGGAAACATGCACCCCAATGTTCATTGCAGCACTCTTTACAACAGCCAAGACATGGAACCAGCTTAAATGTCCATCGACAGAGGAATCAATAAAGAAGATGTGGTAATATATACAATGGAATATTACTCAGCCACAAAAACAAAATAAATAATGCCATTTGCAGCAACATGGATGGACCTAGAGATTATCATGCTAAGTGAAGTAAGTCAGACAAAGATAAATATATGATATTGCTTATATGTGGAATCCAAAAACAGGTACAAATGAACTTATTTACAAAACAGAAATAGAGTCACAGGTATAGAAAAAAATTATGGTTACTGGGGTGGGGGAAAGAAGAGGGGAAGAGAAATTCGGAGATTGGGATTGACATATACACACTACTATATATAAAATAGATAACTAATAAGGACCTACTGTATAACACATGGAACTCTACTCAATACTCTATAATGACCTATATGGGAAAGGAATCTAAAAAAGAATGGATATATGTATTGTTGTGTGACTGATTCACTTTGCTGTACAGCAGAAACAAACACAACATTGTATATCAACTATACTCCAATAAAAAATTTTTTAAAAAAGAAAGAAAAAAGAAAAAAAAACTTGAAGTGTTTAAAGTGGGAAGTCAATGCATCCTGGCCATATCTTCTTCCACCACCTAGTGTTAACTGTTATTATATTTCTTTGATATTTCTATAGAAATGTTCTATGTATATGTAAATACACAATTTAAAAATTTATCCATAAAGGAACACGCTACACATGCTGTTCTGTTACATGCTTTTTTACTTTCAATATGTCATAGATTTTTCCCTTTTAATACAAAGATAATCATCCTTGTTTCTAAAAAATTGCTGCAAATCATTCTACTCTGTGGATGTGCCACAGCGTATTTAATGACTTCCTTATTGAAGAACTTTTGGGCTGCTTTTAATTTTTTCCACTAAAAATATGCTGTAGCAAGTATCCTTCTAGATGTAACTTTGTGCACCTTTGGGGGTATATTGTTAAATTCCTAGTAGTGGAATTGCACACAAACGTTTTAAAGTGCAACAGAGGCAGGGTGTAATGGAAAGAGATGGACTTGGTGGCTAACTGGACCTTGATTCCTGGTTCTGCCACTTACTAAATGTGTGATCTTGGCCAAATTATTCAACAATTTTTGAGCCTCATTTTCCTCATCTGTGAAATTGAACTATGTTTGGGAAACACTTCCCCACTCCTGAAGTTTCCTTTCTAGTTGGAGGGAATCAAATAGGGAGGTGTTCGTGCCCTTTCTGCACCCCTTTAATCACTCCATCTCAAGGGAGATAAAGTGACTTACTGATGAGTAAATTTGGTAAGGATAAATTGAGTGTTTGGCACAGGTTCTCCATTTTCCTTCTTGGGAGTGAACTCCTCTTCTGTGTTGTAAGCCTTCCTTGGACAGCTCACATGTTGAGAGGTCTGTTTCAGTCCACCATTCAAGTGACTAGATGGGTTCAGTGAAGGAAGCACATGGGTTTTCCGCTAATCTAAATCATCTGACTTAGTTGTTTTTAGTAAGAAAAGTGATATTTGCCTCTATCTTCTTTTCTGTCTTATTTCTCAGGTTATTTAGAACTTAGGTGAAGAAGAGGGGTGCTATTTGATCCTCTCAAGATCCTAACCAACTACTATTACCTTCCTTGAAGTGTGATTTTGAGGACTGAGATAAAATGTTTGAAAAGTATTTGGCATATCAATATAAACCATAAAAATGAGTGTTTCATTACCATCTCACTCTCTAATATGTGTATCCCCACTAGCCAAGATTTTTTAAGCTCTACTTTCTGTGTTTTGTATTATATTTTTAAAAGCACATACATTGAGGAGAAACCAAGATGGCGGAGTAGAAGGATGTGCTCTCACTCCCTCTTGTGAGAACACCAGAATCACAACTAGCTGCTGGACAATCATCGACAGGAAGACACTGGAACTCACCAAAAAAGACACCCCACATCCAAAGACAAAGGAGAAGCCACAATGAGATGGTAGGAGGGGCGCAATCACAGTAAAATCAAATCCCATAACTGGTGGGTGGGTGACTCACAGACTCATAACAGAACACTTATACCACAGAAGTCCACCCACTGGAGTGGTGAAGGTTCTGAGCCCCACGTCAGGCTTCACAACCTGGGGGTCCAGCAACGGGAGGAGGAATTCCTAGAGAATCAGACTCTGAAGCCTAGTGGGAATTGATCGCAGGACTTTGACAGGACTGGGGGAAAGAGAGACTCCACCCTTGGAGGGCACACACAAACTAGTGTGTGCATCAGGACCCAGGGGAAGGAGCAGTGACCCCAGGGGAGACTGAGACCTACCTGCTAGTGTTGGAGGGTGTCCTGCAGAGGCGGGGTGGGGGGGCTGTGGCTCACTGTGGGGACAAGAACACTGGCAGCAGAAGTTCTGGAAGTATTCCTTGGCGTGAGCCTTCCCAGAGTCTGTCATTAGCCCCAGCAAAGAGGCCAGGTAGGCTCCAGTGTTGGGTTGCCTCAGGCAAAACAACCAACAGGGAGGGAACCCAGCACCACACATCAACAGTCAAGTGGATTAAAGTTTTACTGATCTCTCCCCACCAGAGCAACAGTCAGCTCTACCCACCACCAGTCCCTCCTATCAAGCCACTTAGATAGCCTCATCTACCAGAGGGCAGACAGCAGAAGCAAGAAGAACTACAATCCTGTAGCCTGTGGAACAAAAACCACATTCACAGAAAGACAGACAAGGTGAAAAGGCAGAGGGCTATATACCAGATGAAGGAACAAGATAAAACCCCAGGAAAACAACTAAATGAAGTGGAGATAGGCAACCTTCCAGAGAAAGAATTCAGAAAAATGATAGTGAAGATGATCCAGGACCTCGAAAAAAGAATGGAGGCAAAGATCGAGAAGATGCAAGAAATGTTTAACAAAGACCTAGAAGAATTAAAGAACAAATAAACAGAGATGAACAATAAAATAACAGAAATGAAAACTACACTAGAAGGAATATAACTGAGGCAGAAAAACGGATAAGTGACCTGGAAGACAGAATTGTGGAATTCACAGCTGTGGAACAGACGAAAAAAAAAAAGAATGAAAAGAAATGAAGACAGCCTAAGAGACATCTGGGATAACATTAAACACAACAACATTCGCATTACAGGGGTCCCAGAAGGAGAAGAGAGAAAGAAAGGACTCGAGAAAATATTTGAGAGATTACAGTTGAAAACTTCCTTAACATGGGAAAGGAAATAGCCACCCAAGTCTAGGAAGTGCAGCGAGTCCCATACAGGATAAACCCAAGGAGAAAAACGCTGAGACACATAGTAATCAAACTGGCAAAAATTAAAGACAAAGAAAAATTACTGAAAGCAGCAAGGGAAAAACGACAAATAACATACAAGGGAACTCCCATAAGGTTAACAGCTGATTTCTCAGCAGAAACTCTACAAGTCAGAAGGGAGTGGCATGATATACTTAAAGTGATGAAAGGGAAGAACCTACAACCAAGATTACTCTACCCGGCAAGGATCTCATTCAGTTTCGATGGAGAAATCAAAAGCTTTACAGACAAGCAAAAGCTAAGAGAATTCAGCACCACCAAACCAGCTCTACAACAAATGCTAAAGGAACTTCTCTAACTGGGAAACACAAGAGAAGAAAAGGATCTACAAAAACAAACCCAAAACAAGTAAGAAAATGGTCATAGGAACATACATATCGATAATTACCTTAAACGTGAATGGATTAACTGCTCCAACCAAAAGACACAGGCATGCTGAATGGATACAAAAACAAGACCCATATATATGCTGTCCACAAGAGACCCACGTTAGACCTAGAGACACATACAGACTGAAAGTGAGGGGATGGAAGAAGATATTCCATGCAAATGGAAATCAAAAGAAAGCTGGAGTAGCTATACTCATATCAGAAAAAATAGACTTTAAGATAAAGAATGTTACAAGAGACAAGGAAGGACACTACATAATGATCAAGGGATCAATCCAAGAAGAAGATATAACAATTATAAATATATATGCACCCAACATAGGAGCACCTCAATACATAAGGCAACTGCTAACAGCTCTGAAAGAGGAATCGACAGTAACACAATAATAGTGGGGAACTTTAACACCTCACTTACACCAATGGACAGATCATCCAAAATGAAAATAAATAAGGAAACAGAAGCTTTAAATGACACAATAGACCAGATAGATTTAATTGATATTTATAGGACATTCCATCCAAAACCAGCAGATTACACCTTCTTCTCAAGTGGGCTCGGAACATTCTCCAGGATAGATCACATCTTGGGTCACAAATCAAGCCTCAGTAAATTTAAGAAAATTGAAATCATATCAAGCATCTTTTCTGACAACAACGCTATGAGATTAGAAATGAATTATAGGGGAAAAAACGTAAAAAAACCAAACATATGGAGGTAAATAATACGTAACTAAATAACCAAGAGATCACTGAAGAAATCAAAAAATACTTAGAGACAAATGACAATGAAAATACAATTATTGGGTTTCCCTGGTGGCGCAGTGGTTAAGAATCCGCCTGCCAATTCAGAGGACATGGGTTCGAGCCCTGGTCTGGGAAGATCCCACATGCCGCGGAGCAACTAAGCCCGTGTGCCACAACTACTGATCCTGCGCTCTAGAGCCCACGAGCCACAACTATTGAGCCCACATGCCACAATTACTGAAGCCTGCGTACTTAGAGCCCTTGCTCCACAACAAGAGAAGCCACTGCAATGAGAAGCCCGCGCACTGCAACAAAAAGTAGCCCCCGCTCGCCTCAACTAGACAAAGCCCGCACGCAGCAACAAAGACCCAATGCAGCCAAAAAAGTAAAATAAAATAAAGTACTTTGCCCATTTAAAAAAAAAAAAAAAAAAGAAAACACAATTATCCAAAACCTATGGGATGCAGCAAAAGCAGTTCTAAAAGGGGAGTTTATAGCTATACAAGCCTACCTCAAGAAACAAGAAGAATCTCAAGTAAACAATCTAACCTTACACCTAAATGAACTAGAGAAAGAAGAACAAACAAAACCCAAAGTTAGCAAAAGGAAAGAAATCATAAAGATCAGAGCAGAAATAAATGAAATAGAAACAAAGAAAATAGCAAAGATCAATAAAACTAAAAGCTGGTTCTTTGAAAAGATAAACAATATTGATAAACCATTAGCCTGACTTACCAAGAAAAAGAGGGAGAGGACTCAAATCAATAAAACTAGAAATGAAAAAGGAGAAGTTACAACAGACACCACAGAAATACAAAGCATCCTAAGAGACTACTACAAGCAACCCTATACCAATACAATGGCAACCTTATGCCAATAAAATGGACAAATTCTTAGAAAGGTACAACCTTCCAAGACTGAACCAGAAAGAAACAGAAAATATGAATAGACCAATCACAAGTAATGAAATTGAAACTGTGATTAAAAATCTTCCAACAAACAAAAGTCCAGGACCAGACGGCTTCACAGGTGAATTCTATCAAATATTTAGAGAAGAGCCAACACCCATCCTTCTCAAACTCTTCCAAAAAATTGCAAAGGAAGAAATGCTCCCAAACTCATTCTGTGAGGCCACCATCACCCTGATACCAAAACCAGACAAAGATACTACAAAAAAAAATTATAGACCAATATCACTGATTATTATAGATGCAAAAATCCTCAACAAAATACTAGCAAACAGAATCCAACAACACAGTAAAAGGATCATACACCATGATCAAGTGGGATTTATCCCAGGGATGCAAGGATTCTTTAATATACACAAATTAATCAATGTGATACACCATATTAACAAACTGAAGAAGAAAGACCATATCATCATCTCAATAGATGCAGAAAAAGCTTTTGACAAAATTCAACACCCATTTATGATAAAAACTCTCCAGAAAGTGGGCATAGAGGGAACCTACCTCAACATAAAAAGGCCATATACGACAAACCCACAGCAAACATCATTCTCAATGGTGAAAAACTGAAAGAATTTCCTCTAAGATCAGGAATGAGACAAGGATGTCCACTCTCACCACTATTATTCAACATAGTTTTGCAAGTCCTAGCCATGGCAATCAGAGAAGAAAAAGAAATAAAAGGAATACAATTTGGAAAAGAAGAAGTAACACTGTCACTGTTTGCAGATGACATGATACTATACATAGAGAATCCTAAAAATGCCACCAGAAAACTACTAGAGCTAATCAATGAATTTGGTAAAGTTGCAGGATACAAAGTTAATGCACAGAAATCTTTTGCATTCCTATACACTAATGATGAAAAATCTGAAAGAGACATGAAGGAAACACTCCCATTTACCACTGCAACAAAAAGAATAAAATACCTAGGAATAAACTTACCTAGGGAGCACAAAAGACCTGTATGCAGAACACTATAAGACACTGATGAAAGAAATTAAAGATAATACCAACAGATGGAGAGATATACCATGTTCTTGGATTGGAAGAATCAATATTGTGAAAATGACTATACTACCCAAAGCAATCTACAGATTCAATGCAATCCCCATCAAACTACCAATGGCATTATTTTATGGAACTAGAACAAATCACCTTAAAATCTGTATGGAGACACAAAAGACCCCAAATAGCCAAAGCAGTCTTGAGGGAAGAAAATGGAGCTGGAGGAATCAGACTCCCTGACTTCAGACTATATTACAAAGCTACAGTAATCAAGACAATATGGTATGGCACAAAAACAGAAACATAGATCAATGGAACAAGATAGAAAGCCCAGAGATAAACCCATGCACCTATCGTCAACTAATCTATAGCAAAGGAGGCAAGGATATACAATGGAGAAAAGACAGTCTCTTCAATAAATGGTGCTGGAAATACTGGACAGCTACACGTAAAAGAATGAAATTAGAACACTCCCTAACACCATACACAAAAATAAACTCAAAATGGATTAGAGACTTAAATGTAAGACCAGACACTATAAAACTCTTAGAGAAAAACATAGGAAGAACACTCTTTGACATAAATCACAGCAAGATCTTTTTTGATCCACCTCCTAGAGTAATGGAAATAAAAAGAAAAATAAACAAATGGGACCTAATGAAACTTCAAAGCTTTTGCACAGCAAAGGAAACCATAAACAAGATGAAAAGACAACCCTCAGAATGGGAGAAAATATTTGCAAACGAATCAACGGACAAAGGTTTAATATCCAAAATATATAAACAGCTCATGCAACTCAATATTAAAAAAACAACCCAATCCAAAAACGAGCAGAAGACCTAAATAGACATTTCTCCAAAGAAGTCATACAGATGGCCAAGAAGCACATGAAAAGCTGCTCAACATCACTAATTATTAGAGAAATGCAAATCAAAACTACAATGAGGTATCACCTCACACCAGTTAGAATGGGCATCATCAGAAAATCTACAAACAACAAATGCTGGAGAGGGTGTGGAGAAAAGGGAAACCTCTTGCACTCTTGGTGGGAATGTAAATTGATACAGCCACTATGGAGAACAATATGGAGGTTCCTTAAAAAACTAAAAATAGAATTACCATACGACCTAGCAATCCCACTACTGGGCATACACCCAGAGAAAACCGTAATTCAAAAAGACACATGCACCCCAATGTTCATTGCAGCACTATTTACAATAGCCAGGTCATGGAAGCAACCTAAATGCCCATTGATAGACAAATGGATAAAGAAGTTGTGGCATATATATACAATGGTATATTACTCAGCCATAAAAAGGAATGAAACTGAGTCATTTGTTGAGACGTGGATAGATCTAGAGACTGTCATACAGAATGAAGTAAGTCAGAAAGAGAACAACAAATATCATATATTAATGCTGTATGTGGAACCTAGAAAAATGGTACAGATGAACCAGTTTGCAGGACAGAAGTTGAGACACAGATGTAGAGAACAAACGTATGGACACCAAAGGGGGAAAACTGCAGTGGGGTGGGGATGGTGGTGTGCTGAATTGGGCGATTGGGATTGACATATATACACTGATGTGTATAAAATTGATGACTAATAAGAACCTGCAGTACAAAACAAACAAACAAACAAAAACAACTAATACTAAACTTTCTTTCAGTTATTCGTATGGAAATATGTTAATATAAATGTTTCAGACATTACATGAAATTTCTAAAAATCTTATATGGTCTGGTATAATGTTATAAGTCATAATTCTTGTTATTACTTTAAAATGTATATCTCAGAAATAACTAAATTTCCTTTTCAATTGCGTTATTATGAACTTTCATCAAATCTTTAACCGTGGTCATTTTTAAGTCTTTTGTCATTTACAGACAGTTCTGGGTGTACTCTGATGCTTTTGCAAAAATGTTCGTATAAAAGGGTTTCATCTTCAAGGAATTCATGGAAAAGACTCTGACAAGTACAGGTTTCTGGTAACTGACTATACTGCTGAACTGAATGAATAAGCATTTTCAGAACTCTAATGGAAAACTGATGAATTCATAAAAGTGGTAACAATGATCAAGATGAAAAAAATTAATTACATGGGAGTGAGTGAACTGATGAGGATGATTATAATTTTTGTGACTTTCTGTTTGAATAATAAAAAAAAAAAATCCCACAAGGACTCAGAGGCAAAAAATATACAAATCAATTTTCACTGCAAAGTAAAGGAGCTGTTACAGTGGAGGATTACTGGACTGAATGTCAATATTATGACATAGTATGAGTGTGTTTTGTGTTTGGTAATTGCAATCATTGTTGCTTTTGTTGTGATCATCCATTTACAACGCTTCGTGTCAGTTTATTTATCTCTTGTAAAAATAAAATACAGTGTGTGTGTGTAAAAAAAAAAAAATTGGAAGCCTTGTGCTTTGCTGGTAGGAATGCAAAATGGTGTCTCTCTTGTGGAAAACAGTATGGCAGTTCCTAAAAAAATTAAATATAGTATTAACCATATGATCCAGCAATTCCATCTAGGTATACACCCAAAGGAACTGAAAACAGGCACTCAGATATTTGTACACCCACGTCCATAGCACCATTATTCACAATAGCCAAAAATGTCCATTGACAGATGAATGGATAAAAAAATGTGGTATATATGTGCAATGGCATGGTAGTGTATCTTAAAAAGGAATGAAGTTCTGATCATGCTACAACATGAATAAACCTTGAAGACATTATGCTAAGTGAAATAAGCCAGACACGAAAGGACAAATATTGTTATGATTCCATTTACATGAGGATCTTAGAAGAGGCAAATTCATACAGACAGAAAGGAGAATTGCTGTTACCAGGGGCTGGGAGGGAGGGAAGAGGGGGGAGTTATTGCTTAATAAGTACAGCATTTCAGTTTTCCAAAATGAAAAGAATCCTGAAGATGGATGATGGGGGTGGTTAGACAATAATGTGGTGAATGTGTACTTAATGCTACTGACCGTCCACTTAAAAATGGTTAAAATGGTAAATTTTGTTATGCATATCTTACCACAATAAAAAAATCCTTATCTTCAAAAAAAAAACATACATTAAAGATACCATTTCAAATTATATGTGCCCTTTTTACACTCTTGCAAAGGTACTTTTCATCCTTTATATCGGTCAGATTCTTTCACATGCAAGGGACAGAAACAAAATTTAAACTTTAGCAAAAAGGAAAATTTAATGACCTTATATAACTGGGAAAGGCAGAATGGATGTGATCTAAAGGAAGACTGGATCTAAGATCTAAGATCTCAGTCAGTGTCAGCTACTTTCCTTATTCATCATCAAGCATACTTCTCTTTGCTTGTTCACACTGTATTCCCAATACCTTAACTAGTAACTGACACACAGTAAGGATGCAATAAAATATACACAAGATAAAAGAACATATAAGTTCTTCTTTAATGTTCTCAGGCATCCTTCATACTTCAAACTCACAGTTAAATCTTGAATTATACAATCAAGCTATTGACCCCAGAGGCAAGAGAAGCCTTCTTTCATCTGTCTTCAGTGTATCTCTATGCCTCTGTCTATTCATATCCATAGCTATATCTAAGTCTTCTAGGAAAGGGTTTCTATTGCCTGAGTCTCATACCACCCTCTTTGACCAGTGACCATGGGAGGTGATAGGGTACGACGCCTGGCCAGTTTTTGTTCGCATGACCTCTATGGCTAAGGCAATGTGACTGGCAGTATTACCACAAACACTTGGATGGGTAACTGCAAAGAGAAAGATTCCCCCAAGGAAGAGGGGATGCTGTTAAGAGAAAAAAGGAAGAAGGGACCCTAGGCAGATAAAGACAATTGAAGTTCAGTACATCATTCTATGCCAGGGGTCTATGCCCTGCTAAAAATTACTGCAGCCTGATGGACCTAGAGATTATCATACTGAATGAAATAAGTCAGTCAGATAAAGACAATTATCATGTGATATGGCTTATATGTGGAATCTAAATAAATGGTACAAATGAACCTATTTACAAAACAGAAATAGAGTCACAGATGTAGAAAACAAACTTATGGTTACCAAGGTGGAAAGCAGGCGAGGAATAAATTGGGAGATTGGGATTGACATATACACATTACTATATATAAAGTATATAACTAATAAGAATGTACTGTATAGCACAGGGAACTCTATTCAATACTCTGTAATGACCTATAAAGAGACAGAATCTTAAAAAAGAGTGGATATATGTATAGGTATAACTGATTCACTTTGCTGTACAGCAGAAACACAACATTGTAAATCAACTATACTCCAATAAAAAATTTTTTAAATTTTAAAAATTAAAAATAAAATAAAAATTACTGCAGGCTAAATTGAATCCTGTAAATGAGGGCTTACCAATTAAATAAATAAATAAACAAATAATTAAATTCTTCAATAAAAAGAATGTATTCCAATGACTCTCCTTGTGATACTTATAAAGGTCTAGTATGTCTCCAAAAATTATGACATTTTTAACAGATTTATTGAGGTGTAATTGACATATGACAAATTACACATTTAAAATGTACAATTTGATAGATTTTTAAACATGTATGCTGTGAAATCATCACACTATCAAGATAACAAATATATCCATCACCCTCCAAATTTTTTTTTTAACATCTTTATTGGAGTATAATTGTTTTACAATGGTGTGTTAGTTTCTGTTGTATAACAAAGTGAATCAGCTGTATGTATACATATATCCCCATATCCCCTCCCTCTTGCATTTCCCTCCCACCCTCCCTATCCCACCCCTCTAGGTGGTCACAAAGCATGGAGCTGATCTCCTGTGCTATGTGGCTGCTTCCCACTATCTACTTTACATTTGGTAGAGCATATATGTCAATGCCACTACTCTCACCTCCAAATGTTTTCTCATGCTCTCTTGTCATCCCTTCTCACTCTCTCACCATCCATAGGCAGGCCCCCATCCATCAGAGGCTTGTCAATTTGTACCCCCAAAAAAACTGCTGATATTTTTATTTCAATTACATTGAAACTATGGATTGATTTGAGGAGAACTGAAATCTTATTAATATTGAGGCTTCTAACCCATGAACATGGTGTTTTTCTGAATTTATTTAGATCTTCTTTAATTTCTCTCAAGATTTTTTGTGGTTTTTAATTGTATAGGTTTTGTGCATCTTTTGTCAGACTTATTTTTATATTTGGATGCTACTGTAAATGGAATTGTTTTTTCATTTCAATTTCCAATTGCTTGATGTTATTATATAGAAACACAATTGATTTTTGTACTTTGATCTTGTGGAACTCATTAATTCTAGTAGCATTTTCGTATGGGCCATTGGATAACAGAGGCGATAATGTCCTCAGTGAAGAAAGTTTTATTTCTTCCTTTCCAATCTGGATACCTTTCATTTACTCTTATTACCTTGCTATACTGGCTAGAACCTATTAATTTTTGCTTCATGAATTTTGAAGCTCTCTTACCAGGTTCATAAACATTTAGGGTTATGTACTCTTGATAATGTGACCCTCTATCATTATGAAATGACTCTCCTTTTCCATGGTAATATTTTTTGCTCTAAAACTCTGCTCTGTCTGATATAAGAATAACAATTCCAGCTTACTTTTGATTAATGTTAGCACTGTATATTTTTTTAAAATCCTTTTATGTTTAATTTATTCAGGTGTTTATATTTAAAGCGGGTTTCTTGTAGTCAACATATAGTTAGATCTTGCTTTTTTACACAATCTGATAATCTCTGCCTTTTAATTAAGACCATTTACATTTAATGTTATTATTGACATGGATGGGTATAAATCTACCATCTTATTTTCTGTTTTCTATTTATCCTATGTGTTTTTTGTACCTTTTTCCTTTTCTCCTGTCTTCCTTTTGGATTAGTTGAGTATTTGAGAACTGTTATTTGAGAACTGTTTTCTTGGCTTATTATCTATAACTCTTTATCATGTTTTTAGTGGTTACTTTAGGGTTTGTAGTATACTATTTAACTTGTTAAGTCTAACTTCAAATTATATTATACCACTTCATATATAAGAATTTTACTTTTAAAAACAAGAATTTTTTTAAACATCTTTATTGGAGTATAATTACTTTACAATGGTATGTTAATTTCTGCTTTATAACAAAGTGAATCAGTTATACATATACATATGTCCCCATATCTCTTCCCTCTTGCATCTCCCTCCCTTCCACCCTCCCTATCCCACCCCTCTAGATGGTCACAAAGCACTGGGCTGATCTCACTGTGCTATGCGGCTGCTTCCCACTAGCTATCTATTTTACATTTGGTAGTGTATATATGTCCATGCCACTCTCTTACTTTGTCCCAGTTTACCCTTCCCCCTCCCCCTATCCTCAAGTCCATTCTCTAGTAGGTCTGCATCTTTATTCCCATCTTGCCCCTAGGTTCTTCATGACCATTTTTTTCCTCTCATTTTTTTTTTTTAAGATTCCACATATATGTGTTAGCATACGGTATTTGTTTTTCTATTTCTGATTTCCTTCACTCTGTATGACAGTCTCTAGGTCCATTCACCTCACTACAAATAACTCAGTTTCATTCCTTTTTATGGCTGAGTAATATTCCATTGTATATATGTGCCACATCTTCTTTATCCATTCATCCGATGATGGACACTTAGGTTGTTTCCATGTCCTGGCTGTTGTAAATAGAGCTGCAATGAATATTTTGGTACCTGACTCTTTTTGAATTATGGTTTTCTCAGGGTATATGCCCAGTAGTGGGATTGCTGGGTCATAGGGTAGTTCTATTTTTAGTTTTTTAAGGAACCTCCATACTGTTCTCCATAGTGGCTGTATCAATTTACATTCCCACCAACAGTGCAAGAGGGTTCCCTTTTCTCCACAGCCTCTCCAGCATTTATTGTTTGTAGATTTTTTGATGATGGCCATTCTGACTGGTGTGAGGTGATATCTCACTGTAGTTTTTATTTGCATTTCTCTCATGATTAATGATGTTGAGCATTCTTTCATGTGTTTGTTGGCAATCTGTATATCTTCTTTGGAGAAATGTCTATTTAGGTCTTCTGCCCATTTTTGGATTGGGCTGTTTGTTTTTTTTGATATTGAGCTGCATGAGTTGCTTGTATATTTTGGAGATTAATCCCTTGTCAGTTGCTTCATTTGCAAATATTTTCCCCATTCTGAGGGTTGTCTTTTCATCTTGTTTATGGTTTCCTTTGCTGTGTAAAAGCTTTTAAGTTTCATTGGTCCCATTTGTTTATTTTTGTTTTTATTTCCATTTCTCTAGGAGGTGGGTCAAAAAGGATCTTGCTGTGATTTATGTCATAGAGTGTTCTGCCTATGTTTTCCTCTAAGAGTTTGATAATGTCTGGCCTTACATTTAGGTCTTTAATCCCTTTTGAGTTTATTTTTGTGTATGGTGTTAAGGAGTGTTCTAATTTCATCCTTTTACATGTAGCTGTCCAGTATACCCAGCACCACTTATTGAAGAGGCTGTCTTTTCTCCACTGTATATTCTTGCCTCCTTTATCAAAGATAAGGTGACCATATGTGCGTGGGTTTATCTTTGGGCTTTCTATCCTGTTCCATTGATCTATATTTCTGTTTTTGTGCCAGTACCATACTGTCTTGATTACTGTAGCTTTGTAGTATAGTCTGAAGTCCGGGAGCCTGATTCCTCCACCTCTGTTTTTCTTTCTCAAGATTGCTTTGGCTATTCGGGGTCTTTTGTGTTTCCATACAAATTGTGAAATTTTCTTTTCTAGTTCTGTGAAAATTGCCAGTGGTAGTTTGATAGGGAATGCATTGAATTTGTAGATTGCTTTGGGTAGTATAGTCATTTTCGCAATGTTGATTCTTCCAATCCAAGAACATGGTATATCTCTCCATCTATTTGTATCATCTTTAATTTCTTTCATCAGTGTCTTATAATTTTCTGCATACAGGTCTTTTGTCTCCTTAGGTAGGTTTACTCCTAGATATTTTATTCTTTTTGTTGCAGTGGTAAAAGAGAGTGTTTCCTTAATTTCTCTTTCAGATTTTTCATCATTAGTGTATAGGAATACAAGACATTTCTCTGCATTAATTTTGTATCCTGCTACTTTACGAAATTCATTGATTAGCTCTAGTAGTTTTCTGGTAGCATCTTTAGGATTCTCTATGTATAGTATCATGTCATCTGCAAACACTGACAGCTTTACTTCTTTTCCAATTTGGATTCCTTTTATTTCTTTTTCTCCTCTGAGTGCTGTGGCTAAAACTTCCAAAACTATGTTGAATAATAGTGGTAAGAGTGGGCAACCTTGTCTTGTTCCTGATCTTAGTGGAAATGGTTTCAGTTTTTCACCACTGAGGATGATGTTGGCTGTGGGTTTGTCATATATGGCCTTTATTATGTTGAGGTAGGTTCCCTCTATGCCTACTTTCTGGAGGGTTTTTATCATAAATAGGTGTTGAATTTTGTCGAAAGCTTTCTCTGCATCTATTGAGATGATCATATGGTTTTTCTCCTTCAATTTGTTAATATGGTGTATCAAATTGATTGATTTGCGTATATTGAAGAATCCTTGCATTCCTGGGATAAACCCCACTTGATCATAGTGTATGATACTTTTAATGTGCTGTTGGCTTCTGTTTGCTAGTATTTTGTTGAGGATTTTTGCATCTATGTTCATCAGTGATATTGGCCTGTAGTTTTATGTCTTTGTGACATCTTTGTCTGGTTTTGCTATCAGAGTGATGGTGCCCTCGTAGAATGAGTTGGGGAGTGTTCCTCCCTCTGCTATATTTTGGAAGAGTTTGAGAAGGATAGGTGTTAGCTCTTCCCTAAATGTTTGATAGAATTCTCCTGTGAAGCCATGGGGTCCTAGGCTTTTGTTTGTTGGAAGATTTTTAATCACAGTTTCAATTTCAGTGCTTGTGACTGGTCTGTTTGTATTTTCTATTTCTTCCTTGTTCAGTTTTGGAAGGTTGTGCATTTCTAAGAATTTGTCCATTTCTTCCAGGTTGTCCATTTTATTGGCATATAGTTGCGTGTAGTATTCTCTCATGATCCTTTGTATTTCTGCAGTGTCAGTTGTTGCTTCTCATTTTTCATTTCTAATTCTATTGATTTGAGTCTTCTCTCTTTTTTTCTTGATAAGTCTGGCTAATGGTTTATCAATTTTGTTTATCTTCTTAGAGAACCAGCTTTTAGTTTTATTGATCTTTGCTATCGTTTCCTTCATTTCTTTTTCATTTATTTCTGATCTGATCTTTATGATTTGTTTCCTTCTGCTAACTTTGGGTTTTTTTTGTTCTTCTTTCTCTAATTGCTTTAGGTGTAAGGTCAGATTGTTTATTTTAGATGTTTCTTGTTTAAGGTAGGATTGTATTGCTATAAACTTCCCTCTTAGAATTGCTTTTGCTGCATCCCACCGGTCGTGTTTTCATTGTCATTTGTTTCTAGGTATTTTTTGATTTCCTCTGATTTCTTCAGTGATCTCTCAGTTATTAAGTAGTGTGTTGTTTAGCCTCCATGTGTTTGTATTTCTTACAGATTTTTTCCTGTAATTGATATCTAGTCTCCTGGCGTTGTGGTCAGAAAAGATACTTGATATGATTTCAATTTTCTTAAATTTACCAAGACTTGATTTGTGACCCAAGATATGCTCTATCCTGGAGAATATTCCATGAGCACTTGAGAAGAATGTGTATTCTGTTGTTTTTGGATGGAATGTCCTATAAATATCAATTAAGTCCATCTTGTTTAATGTATCATTTAAGGCTTGTGTTTCCTTATTTATTTACATTTTGGATGATCTGTCCATTGGTGAAGGTGGGGTGTTAAAGTCCCCTACTATGATTGATTTACTGTCAATTTCCCCTTTTATGGTTGTTAGTATTTGCCTTATGTACTGAGGTGCTCCTATTTTGGGTGTATAAATATTTACAATTGTATCTTCTTGGATTGATCCCTTGATCATTATGTAGTGTCCTTCTTTGTCTCTTGTAATAGTCTTTGTTTTAAAGTCTATTTTGTCTGATATGAGAATTGCTACTCCAGCTTACTTTTGATTTCCATTTGCATGGAGTATCTTTTTCCATCCCCTTTCAGTCTGTATGTGTCCCTAGGTCTGAAGTGGGTCTCTTGTAGACAGCATATATACGGGTCTTGTTTTTGTATCCATTCAGCCAGTCTATGTCTTTTGGTTGGAGCATTTAATCCATTTACATTTAAGGTAATTATTGATATGTATGTGTGTATTACCATTTTCTTAATTGTTTTGGGTTTATTACTCTAAGTCTTTTCCTTCTCTTGTGTTTCCTGTCTAGAGAAGTTCCTTTAGCATTTGTTGTAAAGCTGGTTTGGTGGTGCTGAATTGCTTAGCTTTTGCTTGCTTTCTAAAGCTTTTAATTTCTCCGTCAAATCTGAATGAGATCCTTGCTGGGTAGAGTAATCTTGTTTGTAGGTTTTTCTCCTTCATCACTTTAAATATGTCCTGACAGTCGCTTCTGTCTTGCAGAGTTTCTGCTGAAAGATCAGCTGTTAACCTTATGGGGATTTCCTTATGTGTTATTTGTTGTTTTTCCCTTTCTGCTTTTAATATTTGTTCTTTGTATTTAATTTTTGATAGTTTGATTAATATGTGTCTTGGCATGTTTCTCCTTGGATTTATCCTGTATGGAACTCTCTGTGCTTCCCGGACTTGATTAACTGTTTCCTTTCCCATATTAGGGAAGTTTTCAACTATAATCTCTTCAAATAGTTTCTCAGACCCTTTCTTTTTCTCTTCTTCTTCTGGGACCCCTGTAATTCGAATGTTGGTGCGTTTAGTGTTGTCCCGGAGGTGTCTGAGACTGTCCTCAGTTCTTTTCATTCTTTTTTCTTTATTCTGCTCTGCAGTAGTTATTTCCACTATTTTATCTTCCAGGTCACTTATCCATTCTTCTGCTTCAGTTATTCTGCTATTGATCCCTTGTAGAGAATTTGTAATTTCATTTATTGTGTTGTTCATCACTGTTTGTTTGCTCTTTAGTTCTTCTAGGTCCTTGTGAAACGTTTCTTGTCTTTTCTCCATTCTATTTCCAAGATTTTGGGTCATCTTCACTACCATTGTTCTGAATTCTTTTTCAGGTAGACTGCGTATTTCCTCTTCATTTGTTAGGTCTGGTGGGTTTTTGCCTTGCTCCTTCATCTGCTGTGTGTTTCTCTGTCTTCTTATTTTGCTAACTTACTGTGTTTGGGGTCTCCTTTTCTCAGGCTGCAGGTTCGTAGTTCCCGTTGTTTTTGGTGTCTGTCCCCAGTGGCTAAGGTTGGTTAAGTGGGTTGTGTAGGCTTCCTGGTGGAGGGAACTAGTGCATGTGTTCTGGTGGATGAGGCTAAGAATTTTACGTTATACTTTCTCCCTCCCAGTCTTCGTGCTATTACTGTCTTACATTTTATTTCTACATGTGTTACAAATCCCACAATACATTGTTATTATTTTTGCTTTAAATAGATTATTTTTTAAGATTTTAAATAATAAAAAAAATCTTTACATTTACCAATATAGTTATTTCCAATGTTTCTCACTCCTTTCTTCAGATCCAGATTTCTATCTGATATCATTTTCCTCCTGCCTAAAAGACTACCTTTAACCTTTCTTATAATGCAGGTCTGCTAGTGATGACTTTTTCAGCTTTTGTATGTCTAAAAAGTTGTTATTTTACCTTCACTTTTGGAAAGTGTTCTCCCTGAGTAAAGAATTCTACTTTTAAAATTGTTTTTCTTTCAGTATTTGAAGATATTGCTCCACTGTTTTATTGCATGCATTTTTCCAACAAGGTTTCTGTTGTCATCCTTATATTTGTTTCTCTGTATGTGATGTCTCTTTTTTCCCCCTCAGACTGCTTTTAAGAATTTTTTTTCTTTATCACTGGTTTTAAGCAATTTAATTTTAATGTGTTTTTGGTGCAAGTTTCTTCATTTTTTGTGCTTGGGGTTTGTTGAGTTTCTTGGGTCTGAGGGTTTATTGTTTCACCAAATTTGGAAAATTTTCAGCCATTATTTCTTTAAATACTTTTTCTGCCCTCCCTTCTTCAGAGACTGCAATCACACAAACATTTGGCTGCTTAATTTTGTCCCATAATTCACTCATTTTTCTGCTCATTATTATCAGTCGTTCTCTCTGTTTCATGTTGGGTATTTCTATTGCTATGTCCTCAAGTCCCTAATCTATGTTTAATCTGCCATTACTACCACCCAGTGCATTTTTCACCCAGACATTATATTTTTCATGTCTACAGTTTTGATTTGAGCATTTTTATATCTCCATTTCTCTACTTATTTTCAGTATTTCGTCTAATTTCTTGAACATATGGAATACAGTCATAATAAGTATTTTCATGTCCTTGTCTACTAATTCTATCATGTATGCCATTTCTATATCATTTCTGAGTGCCTACAGTACCCAAAAGTTTAGCCTTAAATCAAGGCTAACATGAATCTGCTGAGAGGAAACAGGTAGATAAACAAATTTGCTTTTGCCCTCTGCTGGAAGCCTCAGGAAGAAATCCTACCAGAGATGGTACCCAGATTCATTACACTGGCAACCTCAATGGAGACATGAGTAGGATGGGGATAAGACTTTCCCAGGGCCTCTGAAAACTGACTTGTTGAACACATGCTGTTTTCTCCTTTGATAAACCAAAATGCATATATCTTGGGTTGAGTTCTGCGATGTGTATACATGTAATTGCAACAACCTTAAAAATTATCTAAGAATTTTGCAAACCAGGGGTTGGCGAATTGTGACCTGTGAGCCAAATCCAGTCACACCCATTTGTTTAAGTATTGTCTATGGTTGTTTTAATCCTATAATGGCAGACTTGTGACAAAGATGATATGGTATTCAAAGCCAAAAATATTTACAATCTGACCCTTTACAAAAAAAAAAATTAGTTGACCTTGGATCTAGTCCAGTGGTTTTCCCAACTTTAAAGTTGGATTCTATACAGGACTCTGGGGTTTTCATGGGGAGTGAAGGAAAAGGGAGAACCCACCATTACCACACCACAACCTCCCCTTGTATACAGCAACTCTCTTTGTATCGTTAGGTTGCCTTTTAAATTTTCTTCAGAAGACAACATTTTAGAAAGTTTAAATCTATTCTATTTCAAATCTTTTTATTCTCAGATGTAAAAATGAAAACTGGAGAGGGAAAGTAAATTTCTTACTCAATGTAACATAGCTCCTTATAACCCAAATAATATAATGATTCCCAAGTCTAAGAGTTCTTTACACCATCCCGAGTTAAAAATAAATTAGGAGAGGCCTCTCCTGAAGAACGTGAAGGGGGAAGTTCCCAGACTATGACCAGATAAAGTCTATCTTGAGCTAGAATTCCCAGGAGCACATCACCCACCCCTTGGTAGTCTTGCTACTTGATTTATGAGACTCTTATGGAGCTGTCCCACTCATGAAAAGAGTTGCTTCTTATTTGGCCCCATGTGCAGGGTGACAGGAAGGAGTAATGAATCTGAAAGAGTTGAGAGACCCAGAAATAGAGATCAAAGAATGATAGAACTAGAAGACAAAAGCAAATATAGACATAATAAAAGGATTAGCTGGGAACACAGGGAAGGGCCTGTGTCAGGAGAAATTTACTGTCAGAACAGGCCTGGATGGAAACATGTGTATTCTCCTGACAGGCTGAAAAAATCTTAGTGCCACTTCAAACACTACTTTCATTTAGAGGGAAGGCTGAGTGGAATATGGGAGAAAAGCAGGGAAAGATCACTGGGGTAGCTCTTAGACTCTCTTCTGCTCTGGGCCCAAACCTACAAACTACTCAACAAAACAACATATCTGTTAAGACCTGCCCTCTTTAAAAAGCAGTTTAGTATGTATTTACTCTTCCTCAAGCATGAACTTTGGGGTCTCAAATTCCCCACTCTAAGTGGCATACTGTTATGGACTGAATGTTTGTGTGTCCCCAAATTCATATGTTCAAGTCCTAACTTCCCATGTGATAGTATTAGGATGTGGGGTCTTCCGGAGATAACTAGGTTTAGATGAGATCATGAAGGTGAAGCCCCCATGGTGGGATTACCGCCCTTATAAGAAGAGAAAGAGACACTTAAGTTTCCTCTTTCCACTGTGTGAGGATACAAGGAGGAGGCAGCCATCTACAAGCCAGGAAGAGGACCCACACCAAGAACTAGATCTGTCAGCACCTTGATCTTGGACTTTCCAGCCTCCAGAACTATGGGAAATAGTCTGTAATTTAAGCCACCCAGTCTATGGTATTTTGTTATAGCAGCTTGAGATGACTAAGACAGATATCAAAGTAGTCCTTTCAAATCCCCCCTCATATTAGCTCTCCTTATTTATTGGCAGTCCAAGCTTCATTTAAGCAATTTGTTTACTTTTGTCTCCTAGTCACTGTGAAATATGTAGCCAATTATATTTCTCTCTTTGAACTTGCTGTTGGAAAGTTTAGAGACAAACTGAGGTCCCTCCGACAGCAAGTGCTGGGGACTCCTTCATATGCATTCTTGTAATAACTTCATTCCTACCTTCATTTTGTCCCTGATTGTTTTCTTTCCCTGTTTTAAGTGAAGGGTGTGTGTCCACACATGGCCAGCATGGTGGTAGAAAAAGCAGCTAGCAAAGGGAAGGGGAATCTCTTGGGACTTTAATTATAAGGTTCTAAATTCCCTCCCCATATGAAGTTCTTCCTCCACTGCTTACCCTTAGAAAATTTGAGTTTTGTCTCACTATTGCTGACTACAACTGGGTCAACATCTCCCAAAACTCAATTAACGGAAGAAGGATTTACATTGGAAATTTAGGTTTATCTGCATGATACATTCACATATTATGGTAACAGGAGAAGTGTGGAAATTGTATAGAGATCCACAGAAGACTACTGGCAAATTTATGATAAGAGATCTGGGTTTTGTTTGTTTTTATTGAGAGGTCATTTAGAAAGCCTATGTGTGTAGAAGGATCACATAAAGAGGGAACTGGAACCAGGCCTCTAGCAAAAAAACAAAAAAGAAAGCTGAGAATTTTGAAAAGCTATCCCATCCATGGAAATGGGGCTAGAAAAACCCCCATCCACTAGCCTGGGAAAGTACCAATAGCTCTTGAAGGTAACCAGGGCTCTGGGTGGAAAAAATGTACGCAACTCATGAGAAATCAAAGCATATACCACATAAGGATATAAGGTCCAAAATTTAGCTACCCTTATATTGCAAGAAACCAAAGTGATAAACCAATACTGAAATTGGTGAAACTACTAGGACTGAAGCAGAAGCAAACTCAAAATAGCTCTATAGGAATACTTCTACAATTCAGAGCACACAGGAATCACCACCTTGGAAAAAAACACCGAGATAACTTTGCAATAAGAACATTACAAACTATACGAGGAAGCAATCTACCATGAGGGAGAACTGGCAGATACAACCATCAGGAGAAGCAGCATTTTTAAGGTCTGAAGAAAGCAGAGCCATCTATAAGACTAAAGTAGAAGTATGTTGAAAATAATTAAAGACATAATTAAAGAACACGATAGGATGTGTAAAGAACAGGCAGAGAGGGAGAAAGAGAAAACAAATATAAATTTTGGAAGTGAACACTCGTTTATAAGATTAGGCACTGAATAGAGATTTAGTGAACTAGTGGACAAATGTTAGCCAATTATATGCAATGCAGCACAGAGGGCTAAAGAAGTGGAGGTTATGAAACAGAAGTAGAAATATGGAGGAAAGAGTAAGAACATTAATCCTACGTGTCTTTAACATATCAAAGACAAAGTGTACCAGAAAATTAAGGAGATGATTTAAACAGGCTATTACAACAAGAGATGAATGTTAATTGATGAGGCCTATCTCAGTGAAAAGGAAAAGGACTTGGGGTTTTACGGAGGCAGGTAAACAAGAGAGTCATGAAGAGTATTTTGGGAGTCCATAAGGAAGGAAGGAAATGGGTTTCATATCAGAGGATGCAAGGGCAGGGTGGTCCTTTGAGGTTAGCTGTTTCCAGAACACAAAAGAATTGGGGGGATTTCTTAACCATCCCTGCTTTCCAGAAACACCAATCTCAGATAAAGTTCAACATTGACAAACAGGATTTCCAGAAGGACAAAGTAGAAAGAATGGAGATACTAGAGGGAATCGGAAAAAGATCAAGTCTGAGAATTTTTCAGAATTAAAGACATAAGTCCTCAGAATTATGAAGTACATTGTGTCCCAAATAAAGGATAAACAAAAGTCATACCTAGACACATGGTAGCAAAACTGCAAATATGAAGAAATATTGTTGATTAGGAATGTTTTTCTTGCTCATTTTTTCATCTTCCCACATTTCAGGTGTTACTGGTTTTATTGAGTTAAAATGATGCTTTGTATTGATTGCTCTCTGAAAATGAGAACTTAAGTAAGACCAAAATCAGTCATTAACTTAAGAAGACTTGGAACACCCCTAGACTGCATTCCCCTTCTCTGTCACAGGGAATCCTCCTCAGGACTGAGCTTGCCTTCTTGCGTCTCTTCCCTTACATTTCCCTTCTTTCACTGATCTGAGCCATTTGCTTTTACTCTCCTACTTTGCCCTTGAGAAACCCCACAATTTCCTTAATTTATTTTGCAGAGAAATTCAGCCTTCTCTATTTCTCTCTCCTTTCAGACCAAGCCCACTCCCAAAGAGGCCTGCAATATATTTCCCTAAACAAAATAACTACCCTGACATAAATTATGTCATTACTCATGTATATGGAAGTTGCTGCTGTTGTTTTTTTGGTAATAAATAGCAATTCTTTTTTTATCCAGCAACAGTGATTTTTCCCCTTAATTATCAAGTTCTATATGTAGTAGCTGTCACTGACTATTAATTCATCTTTGACCCCTAACTTTCCATGCTGGGCCAGGCTTGGAGTGGGACACAGCAACAGGATAAGGATTCTCATATACATGTTGCTTTAAAACTTTAGAAAAAAAAGGTCAAAAGTGTAAAGGATTTGTTATTTTTTAGGTCACATGAAAATGGCTAAGCCAAAGCAGCTACATTAAAATGGTTTCATCAAAATGTCACATACATATACACAGATTATAGTAATATTCCTGTCTTAAAGATGAATAAACTGAAGCCCCAAGCATTCATTTAATTTACTGCTCCAAGTTCACAGGGCTGGTAAGTAGTTGAGCTAGGTTTTCAACCCACATCTCCTAATTCAAAATACCACTCTCTTCTAGTGACACATTGCAGCCCCTGTACACTTTCCTTCTCAATTTAATAAGTTTCATTTTAGCCTAAGGAAAATATTGACGGTTATTGCAACTACACATACTTTATATTTCTTGCTAAGGATCACGTTTGAGTACAACTGAGAGTTCATTTCCTTTTTACAATGAAAGTTCCCAGAGGGTAAACAGGGAAAGAACATTTGCAATTCTTCACACAGAGGTTTATTTTTTTGTTTCCTTATAAATGAGCATGTAAAATCCCAAAGCACTGTTGTGACTTTAATACTTATGGAAATCAGATTAGCCTCCTCTACTGCAAATAAAGTGGGGAACTTCGTGGCCTGTATTATTTCCTGCATATGGTATATTATTATTTCCAGCTCTGTTGTCAGGCAACAGTACCACTTCATTAGAGCCAAAGCGTGTCTTTCTTAAAGGATTGCCCTAAAAGCTGCTGCTGCTAGACTCATCATCCTCCAAATCATCAGCCTTCTATTGTGCCCTTCAGACTCTGGGCAAAGGGACAAAGAAATGTCTTTTAGACTGCAGTTCAGGCTGGGGATCATAAGTTGTATGGAACCACCAAGTGGAGTCATTCAATTGTGTGTTCATCCAACATATATTTGAACACCCATGATGTGCCAACCTTGTGCCAGATATTGGGGACATGCTAACAAGAGGCACAATTCCTAACCTCATGCAGCTCGTAGATTAGGTGGGGGTGGGGGGATGGGCATCCAATACTGTGATCACACAAGTAACTCAAATGTCACTGACCCTGCGAGCCCCCTCTCTTTTGATCTCCTACTAACCTTAATGCAGGACACAGCATCTCTCTTCTTTCCAATAAATAAACAGACAATCTGCTCTTACCAAAAGCGCTAGTGAACAACATATGTGCTGATCAAGATTCTGTATAGGAGACAGAGGAAGGAGTTTGGTTTCCTTTATTACACACCTCAGTGAAATACTCCAAATTCTCCTAGGAGTGTCTGATCTCCAACCTGGATTCTTCTCCACCCTTTGCTGAAGCAGTTCTGGACCTGGCTGTCTTGTGTCTGCTTCTTCCTGGATTTCCCTGTGGAACTTTAGTTTTCCTTTCCCCCTACCCCCCCATCCCCATCATGGTGAGCAATTCAGCTCTGATTCTGAGTCTGCTCCAACCTTGCTCACTGGCAGCATCTCAGAGTCCAGCAAAGAACATGCCTTCCGGTGGCTGGAACCCACTTCCTCAGAAGATAGTGCGTGTTGGGTTGGGGTGGATGTAACATCAAAAACTGGTTGTGCTGCACTTAAATAGGTAGTAATGATAATTGCGATAATTTGCTAAAGGGAGAAATACAGGTGTTGGAGAGTGGGTAAGAGGCCAGCCTGGTGTGATGGCCAAGAGCAGCTGTGCTGCAGCAATCCCACCACGCCAGGTCCCAGCCCCCTGAGTCAGCCTGTGGCTAATTAGGACCCGCCGCCATCGCTGTCTGAATAATTCTCTGGGATCGGGTTTCTTCCTGAATGACTCGATTCACATGGGATTAGAAACTGTCTCTCTCCACTAGAAGTGGAATAAACCAACTGACTCACATTTCATGCTTTCATTTTTGCCAAGCGTAGTTGCTAATGTCTGTTACTCAGATGTGGGCTAGAGCTGAATCTGCTTTATATAACCGATCTGGCTAGGAAGTCAAAATCCAGGTAGCAGGAAGCTGAGGGAGACACACTGAGATAAGTTCCTGGGTCCTAGGTTCCAATAAAGTCCTGGAGTGTGGCCATTCCTTAGTCTGGTGATTGGGACCCATCCTGGACGAGATCTGAGGTGAGCCTGTTGATTCAGAAATTTCCTTCCACTAAGCCTTATCCTCCCTGGATGTCTCCTGGAAGAAGTACAAATCCCAGATAGCCTTAGAACATGTCTGATATCCTAGAGTCGGAGCATGGGGCTTCAGGGGCTAACAGGGGTTGCTACTTGTAGACACTATGGAAGTCAATGTTGAGAACATATGGCAGAGACAAAGCTCAGGGACCAAGCTGGGAGCACACCTGACCACCATGGCCAAAAGCAAGAAGAGTGCCCAGATCTAGAGTGCTGGACAGGACACCAGGGCTACAGGCCCATGCCCACAGGCTACAGTATATTGGGAGGTAGACAGGGGTTCTGACCTGAATTTATGTGCCTCCTAATTACTGATAGTGATTAAGGGAGTTAGCAAGGAGGACCCTGCTTCTTTTCTGCTTACCATTATTTCCTAAACATTTCCCCATGTCCTGATGTATTGGATACATTGTAGTTCTACTAACTGTTGCAAAAAAAAAAAGACCTGTGGTTTAAATGCACACAATTATGCCAGCATTAGATATTGCTCACTGTGTTCTGGGCTATGTCCACACAGTATATAACTTCGCAGTAAGTACATGGTACTATACAGGGGTGACAAATTTCCTTCAGCTGTAACCATCATCACTGCTCCAGAGTTCACACATTCTCCCCACCCATGAGGTTGCAAGACAAGATCCTGTTGTTTTAAAGACTAGCTTGCCAATTAAAAAGTGATCACTTTTGACCCTTCCCCTTGATACTCACAAAGCTAAGAATTGACCAGTTAAATTCTTTATTGGGTAGACTCTGTAAACTTACCACCAGCTGACAGTTACTGAGCTTGGCACACATTAATAAATCTTCAACAACCACGTAATATAAGCACCTTTATTATCCCTATTTAATAGAGAAGGAAACTAAACCTTAAAAAGTTGAAGAACCTAGTCATTCAATAAAAGAATTATTGAAAGTCATTCAATAAACAGAGTCATTCCATAAACCGAGAATCAGACGAAAGTGCGTTTGGTGCCAAGCCCATGTGCATGACCACTCTGCTGTTTCCTGGGAATGCATGTCAGGAACCTTTATGAATCTTTTCAGAGGTCCCTTGTGTTCACAGTGCATTGATGCTGCATATTGGCTCTCCTCTCCTCCACAGTATGCTGGAAGCATCACAATTCTTCCCACAGTTGAGAGACTCTTCATCAGTCTAATTTTATCATGACTATCTCTTCCCTGACTCTTCTGTCCTTGAGCAAGTCAAGCTAGTTTACCAAATAGCAGGTTCTGACTTTAAATTTCTCATTTCCAGGAAATGGAAAACTACCAACAAATTTAGATGATCCTTTAGAAAACTCAGGTCTCCCCAAGCCTGACCCAACCTGACCTTGTGCTAGAAGGAAGTACGGGTTAGTTAGCTTCCTGAGGCAGTGATCACTAAGAGTCATTAAGACATCCCTAGATCGCACCAGAAGTCTATATCAGTAACTCAGGTTTCTCACGAAAGTCACAAGTGCCCTCATGTGGAAAAAAGAGAAACATTTACGACCCAAGAGTACCATCTGTGTTGGTTGCCTTCCTGATATTCTCTGGAACTTGAATCATCATAACTGTACCACCAACCCCAAGACCTTCCATGATAATACCTATAGGTCAGCTGAAATTCTTAAACTAAAGAATGGTTTATTTTATTATCTAAATTATAAACTCTTTATATACATTCCAATAAGTTGTCTCTTCCCCCACCAAAATAATCACAAAATAACACTGAACATTATAGAAAAATGGGAAATGTTTTGGCAACATGAAAGTCCAAAAAAGGACCTTTAAACATAATTTGGACAAGATTTTGTAATTGTATGCATATAATGATCTCTATTCATAGAGTCAGTGAATGACTGTGAATTGTAAGTAATGGAAAATAGTGACACAAAAGACCATTTCAAATAGTTGAACCTATTTGAACATCATATTAGATCATGCAAGCCAGGTTTCTCAAAGTGTGAAGAAGGGAGTTAAAAAATGGAAATTGGGAAGACTAGAGTCAACACTACAGTTTATGTGGTTGAGAAGGTAATTTCAAAGTATCCCCTACAAATTACTTATTAATTACACAGTGGGGACATAGTAACTGCCCAGAAGACTAACATCGCCAATCATGGAACAAGCTGACTTTGTGTGCTTCCTGATGTGAGGGAAAGGACACAACATCACACCTCTAGTGTTCCTGCTGAAAATGCATAACCTGAATCAAATCACGATGAAATTTCAGACAAAGTAAAAGAAAAAGAAATCCTGTAAGAAACTTAGCCTGTACTCTTCACAATTTTCAAAAACAGGAAAGATAAGGGAAGATGAAGAAACTACTCCAGGTTACAAGAAACTAGAGAGACATGACAACTAAATGTAGCACATGCTCCTGGATTAGAACCTGGACCAGGGAAAATAATGATTATAAAAAGCATTACTGGCACCACTGGAGAAATCTAAATATGAATTTTAGGTTAAAGTATTACATCAAAGTTACAGTTTATGATTTTGATCATTTTAACCTAGTTATGTAAGAGAAGTCCCTGCTTTTAGGAAATACACACTAAAGAATGTATGGGGAGAGGATCATGATATCTGCAAGATACTTTCAAACGGTTAAAAAAATAGTGAGAGCAAATAATAAATCAAATGGAGCAAAATATTAACAATTGGTACATCTGGATAAAGGGAATACAGAAGTTTCTTAGACTATTCTTTTGACTTTTTTGAAAGTTTGAAATTGTATTAAATAAAACATTTAAATATCATTATATTTAGATCATTCACTAAATCTTTTTTAAAACATAGATAGTATATTACTTTCCTAGTGCTGCTGTAACAAATTACCGCAAATTTAGTGACTTAAAATGACACTAACTTATTATCTTATATGCCATTTCCAGCTACTATAGGCTCCTGCATTTCTTAGCTCATGGCTCCTTCCTTATATCACTCCAACCTCTGTTTCCATCATGACATCTCTTTTCCTGACACTGACCTTCTTGACTTCTTACAAGGACCTTTTGTGATTACATTGGACCCCTCCCTAAATAATCTCCCCATCTCTGTTCCTTAATTTAATCACACTTGCAAAGTCCCTTTTTATCACATGCATCAGGGGTTAGGTTGTGAACATCTTTGGGGAGCCATTACCCTGTTTACCACAGAGTAATTCAATTTTAATATAAAGATAATTCTATCCCCCTCTCCAATAAATATTAAACAATATTCAAAGATTTTTTTATTTGAAAGGGCACTCTCAGGCCTAGGAAAGGAAGATACCATCAGGGATGAAAACACAAGGCATCAAAGGTACTATAATATTCTAGGTCTTAAGTTGGGAAACATATATACGGGTATCTATTTTATCATTCTTATTTAAATTGTACTTATGCCTTAGTCTGTTATATGAGTTAGTTGATAATTGTTTTTAAAAACACGTGGAATTACATAAAATGATAGAATATTCTATGCTGATAAGGCTTGCCTTTCTTAAGGCCTAGAGTATTTTGAAAACTATTTTACTTAAATGTTTTTGAAAAAAATATTTTTAAATAGTTTATCTTCTCATTAGGGTTAATTACATGGAAACATGATCTAAGTTAGAAGACCTAGCAACTAAGGACTTGAATCTATTTACGACAGAGTAATCATTACTTTGTCAATCAATCAAACTGAACAAGTAGAAGATTACTACCATTACAAATTATGCTGGAACAGATGAGCTGTTATTAGGTGGGAGGAAGAGGGCAAAATAAAGAGACATCATGACAACGTGTTTGGGGTGATGGACTGTTCTATATCCTGATTAGAGTGGTGACTACAGGAACATATATATGTGTTAAAATTCATAGAACTCTACACCAAAATTAAGAAGTCCTTACTTTATGGTAATGTAAAACTATAAAAGTTTACTTTATGATAATGTACAGAATAACTTTTTAAATTATTCTAATGTAGTTTGACAACAGTTTTAAATCTAGGAATTTAGCCCATGAAACATCCGTACACAAACACACACATACGAACACTCAGATATTCCTCAAAACAGAGTATGCTCGTTGAAGCAATAGCAAGAACCTGGACCTTACCCAAATGCTTTTCAGCAGAGGACTAGTTAAACAAATTGGAATGTTTTCATACTCACAAATCATTAAAATAGACTTTAAGTAAACTGACTGGTAGAAGGATGCTGTCTCAGAATTTGCTGGAGATTGAGGTGATAAATAACCTACACTCTAAAGGGAGCCGACAGCAGTTGGGGGACAGGTGTCTCTTCAAGGGAGGTAAGAAACAGCTGGATTGGCTCGGCTACCCAGCTGTCAGTGCATAATTCCCTCTAATCTACACACGCATATGCAGACCACTTTCGGAAACAAAGTTCAAGGAGAATTTTCAGTCTTGAGATGTCAGCCTAGTGGGGAGTGCTATGGTTTCCCTTTCTTTCCTCAGGAGGGATAATATCCCTGAAAAGAATTAAGTAAGAAGAAACACGGAGAGTTTAGAAGTGCAGGCAAGAAGGGGGGTCCTCACATTTTATTCCCTGCTCGGATACCGTCTTATTCAGTGGAACTGCTCATGTGTCCTTTGTGTCTGCTTGAGCGGGGAATAAAAGGAGGCAGACAGCTGGGCAAAGAGGATGTAGGCAAGGAGCAGTCTGCCCATCCACTCTTGGCTGTGACAAGGCTATGTGGGCTTCCTGAGATTGAAATGAGCTTGGAGGGTAGCCAGGCTCCAGACACCCTGCTGGGTACCCTACCTAAGCAACTTGGTCACCAGGAGGGAGACCCCCGGGAACAAGAGACTGTAGAGTGAACTGTCCTGGGTGGGCACTGAGAGGGGATTGGAAAAAGATGAGCTCCAGCATACTTCCACACCAAAGAACTGTGTCCTGAGAACTTTCTGTGAGCCCCCTGAAGAAGCCACACATGTCCATGAACATGTGTCCCACAAAAGGCAGCCTTCAGAGTACAAGAAGCACCATCACAACACCCCAACAATGGTCACTGTGTTCTTTTGCTTGGGCTGCCGTATCAAAATACCATAGACTGGGTGGCTTAAACAACTGAAATTTGTTTTCTCACAGTTCTGGAGGCTGGAGGTGCAAGATCAAGGTGCCTGCAGGGTTGATTTCCCCTGAGGCTGCTCTCCTTGGTTTTACAGGGTTGTCCCTCTGTGTATGTGAGTCCTTGGTGCCTCTTCGTGAATCTAAATTTCCTCTTCTTATAAGGACACCAGTCGAATTGGATGAGGGCAACCCTAATGGCCTTATTTATTAATCACCCCTTTTTTAAGGCCTTATCCCCAAATACAGTCACATTCTAATGTATCAGGGCTTAGGGCTTTGACATATGAACTTTGGGGGTTCACAATTCAACCAATAACAATCATGAATAGGAGACACTTGTCACCCTTATTATTCCTCCTTCACCCTCCAACCACAGAAGAGAGAGGGCAGAAAAAGTAAAAAGGTAACCCACACCGTTCCCCACTCCAAACCCCTTGATGGAAGTCTGCCCTGCATTGGCAGCTTTGAGGGAGAGAATGAACTTAAATTTGGTGTGAGATTTAGGTTTAAATGACTCTAGACAGAACAGGCCATTTTAATAATAAAAAAGTGACTTGAAAGCTATGTGATCTGCCCAAGATCTGCCAAGACTAAGGGTCAGAAAGGGAGTGTGATTGAAAGAAATGACTGGAGAGAAAACGAACAGTCTCACATTTCTGTTCTATTGAGTATGGACTGTCTAGTAAGCTGATCATAATATATACTGATATGGAAAGAAGTCCACAATATCCACTATATATAGTTTACTGATTAAAACAAATTGGAGAACAAGATGCTTCTTATGATCCTACTTGGATTTATTTTTTTAAAGTGATAGATGCCTATTGTTCTTGGCTGCTCAGCATCCTTTCCTCTGCTTTTTTCTAGTAACAGACACTTTTTCTAGCAATGAGTTGAGCATATGACTCCAGCTGAGCTTCTCCTAATATCTCATGCCCCTGGTTAGTGTGATTGATAACAGATTAAACCAATCAGAAACATTCTCTGGGATTGTTCAAGCCAGAAGAATGATGCCCCTTTCCTCTCTGGTCACAAAGTTGTAAGGCTCAGAGCTAGAAGCTGCTGGTGGTCACATGTCCTGACTCATGGAGAACTCAGTGTGGAAGGATGAAGCCCACTTGCAGAGACAGAGATGAGAGACAAAAAGAGCGATCACTGATGATGCTCTAGCCCTGGTTTCGACCATCTCTAAGGTCAGTTCTGCTCTGGTCCTTCCAAAATTTGGGGGTATCTGAGTCAATTAAGTCTTTCTTTTTGCTAAAGCCAACTTGCCTTTGTTCCTATTCCTTGGACCAAAGAATCTCAACAAAAATATATGTGGTATAATTGTATTTCATGGAAATTACCTGGAAAGATACATATAAAATTGTTACCTGAGGTTAATTCTGGTAAATGGCATACTCTTTTTTATGCCTTCCTGTGCTATTTTAACTTCTTTTTATCAACCATTTGTTACTTTTGCAATAAAACACATTTAGGAAAAGAGGAACACAAAACAGCATACAGCTAATGATAGTGAAGAAAATGTATGAATACTGTACATTGAACAAGATTGAGAAATGAATTTAGAATAATGGACATTTAGCTTAACATTCTCTATGCTCCCTTTCCATGTAAAGTCTCTAAAATTCTTAATACGATTTTTTTTAAAAAACACACACATTTAGGTAATCTTTTTTTTTTCTTTAAGTTGAGTTATAATTGACGTATAGCATTACATTAGTTTCAGGTGTACAACATAATGATTGGAATTTGTATGCTTTGTGAAATGACCGCCACAATAAGTCTAGTTAATATGCATCACTGTACACAGTTAATTTTTTTTCTTGTGATGAGGATTTTAAGATCTACTCTCTGAGTAACTTTCAAATATGCAATACAGTATTAACTACAGTCACCATGCTGTACATTACATCCCCAGGACTTATTCCATAGCTGGAAGTTTGTACCTTTTGACCCTCTTCACCCATTTCACCCACCAACCCCACCCCTACCACCAATCTGTTCTCTGTATCTATGAGCTTGGTTTTTAGTTAGTTTGTTTAGATTCCACATGTAAGTGATATCATACAGTATTTGTCTTTCTCTGTCTGGCATATTTCACTTAGCATAACACCCTCAAGGTCCATCCATGTTTGTTGCAAAATGGCAAGACTTAATTCTTTTTTATGGTCTAACAGTATTCCATTATATATATATATCACATCTTCTTTATCCATTTGTCTATTAATGGACACCACTTAGGTCACTTCTGTATCTTGGCTATTATAAATAATGCTGCAATAAACATGGGGGTACAGCTTTTTTTTGAGTTAGTGTTTTGTTTTCTTTGGTTTAATACTCAGAAGTGAAATTACTGGATCATATGGTAGTTCTATTTTTAATTTTTTGAGGAACCTCCATACTGTTCTCCATAGTAGTTGTACCAAGTTATATTCTCACCAACAGTGTACGAGTATGAGGGTTCCCTTTTCTCTCCACATCTTTGCCAATACTTGTTATTTCTTGTCCTTTTGATAATTCCCATTCTAACAGGTATGAGGTGATATCTCATTATGGTTTTAATACAATTTTTAGAAGGTAAACCCCAACCCTCCAAAGAGGTAAAGAGATAATTAATTCTAAGACGTTTGAATAAGTCATAGAGAGAGAACTAAATGTTACAGGACAACCATGTGATAACTGTGGGATAGACCTAATGTAATGGATGCAAATGTGGACAGGAAAAGGAAAAAAAAAAAAGGAAAGGAAAGGAAAAGAAAAGCCATAGAAACCTTAGGATCTGCCCTGTGGGCCACCTCTGGGTTATAAGCCCTTGTGAGCAGAAACTCCATCTCACTCATCTGCTTCCCAATTACTTAATACATTGTTGGTCCTTGTCTTAGTTTGTGACAATGATAAATTGTCACAAAACTTAGCAGCTTAAAAGGACAGGACTTAGTACTGTTTCTGTGGGGCAAGAATCTGGGCATGGCTTAGCTGGGTGCATCTAACTCAGCGTGACTCACAAGGCTGCAATCCAGGTATCACCCAGGGCCGCAGTCAACTCAAGGATCAGCTGGGGGAAGCGACCCTTCCAAGTTCACTCACTTGGCTGCAGGCTGGCCTCAGCTTCTTGCTGGCTATTTACTGGAGACATTAGTTCCTTGCCACCTGGGCTACTCATAACATGGCAGTTTTGCTTTCCCAAGAGAGACAGAGAGAGGCAAGACGGAAGTCACAGTCAAGCAGAGAGGCAGGTTACTACTGGCATCTAGTTTGTAGAGATCAGGGATATTCATAAACATCCTAAAAGGCACAGGACAGCCCCCAAAACAAAGAATTATTTGGCCAAAATGTCAAAAGCGCTGAGGTTGAGAAACCCTGATTTTGAGTGTTGAATGTT